>NW_028225769.1:0-170881 GCF_052327205.1 Somniosus microcephalus
GTTACACACTGTCTGATCTCACTGGGCCCATCCTCCCCGGGTTACACACTGTCTGATCTCACTGGGCCCATCCTCCCCGGGTTACACACTGTCTGATCTCACTGGGCCCATCCTCCCCGGGTTACACACTGTCTGATCTCACTGGGCCCATCCTCCCCGGGTTACACACTGTCTGATCTCACTGGGCCCATCCTCCCCGGGTTACACACTGTCTGATCTCACTGGGCCCATCCTCCCCGGGTTACACACTGTCTGATCTCACTGGGCCCATCCTCCCCGGGTTACACACTGTCTGATCTCACTGGGCCCATCCTCCCCGGGTTACACACTGTCTGATCTCACTGGGCCCATCCTCCCCGGGTTACACACTGTCTGATCTCACTGGGCCCATCCTCCCCGGGTTACACACTGTCTGATCTCACTGGGCCCATCCTCCCCGGGTTACACACTGTCTGATCTCACTGGGCCCATCCTCCCCGGGTTACACACTGTCTGATCTCACTGGGCCCATCCTCCCCGGGTTACACACTGTCTGATCTCACTGGGCCCATCCTCCCCGGGTTACACACTGTCTGATCTCACTGGGCCCATCCTCCCCGGGTTACACACTGTCTGATCTCACTGGGCCCATCCTCCCCGGGTTACACACTGTCTGATCTCACTGGGCCCATCCTCCCCGGGTTACACACTGTCTGATCTCACTGGGCCCATCCTCCCCGGGTTACACACTGTCTGATCTCACTGGGCCCATCCTCCCCGGGTTACACACTGTCTGATCTCACTGGGCCCATCCTCCCCGGGTTACACACTGTCTGATCTCACTGGGCCCATCCTCCCCGGGTTACACACTGTCTGATCTCACTGGGCCCATCCTCCCCGGGTTACACACTGTCTGATCTCACTGGGCCCATCCTCCCCGGGTTACACACTGTCTGATCTCACTGGGCCCATCCTCCCCGGGTTACACACTGTCTGATCTCACTGGGCCCATCCTCCCCGGGTTACACACTGTCTGATCTCACTGGGCCCATCCTCCCCGGGTTACACACTGTCTGATCTCACTGGGCCCATCCTCCCCAGGGTTACACACTGTCTGATCTCACTGGGCCCATCCTCCCCGGGTTACACACTGTCTGATCTCACTGGCCCATCCTCCCCGGGTTACACACTGTCTGATCTCACTGGGCCCATCCTCCCCGGGTTACACACTGTCTGATCTCACTGGGCCCATCCTCCCCGGGTTACACACTGTCTGATCTCACTGGGCCCATCCTCCCCGGGTTACACACTGTCTGATCTCACTGGGCCCATCCTCCCCGGGTTACACACTGTCTGATCTCACTGGGCCCATCCTCCCCGGGTTACACACTGTCTGATCTCACTGGGCCCATCCTCCCCGGGTTACACACTGTCTGATCTCACTGGGCCCATCCTCCCCGGGTTACACACTGTCTGATCTCACTGGGCCCATCCTCCCCGGGTTACACACTGTCTGATCTCACTGGGCCCATCCTCCCCGGGTTACACACTGTCTGATCTCACTGGGCCCATCCTCCCCGGGTTACACACTGTCTGATCTCACTGGGCCCATCCTCCCCGGGTTACACACTGTCTGATCTCACTGGGCCCATCCTCCCCGGGTTACACACTGTCTGATCTCACTGGGCCCATCCTCCCCGGGTTACACACTGTCTGATCTCACTGGGCCCATCCTCCCCGGGTTACACACTGTCTGATCTCACTGGGCCCATCCTCCCCGGGTTACACACTGTCTGATCTCACTGGGCCCATCCTCCCCGGGTTACACACTGATCTCACTGGGCCCATCCTCCCCGGGTTACACACTGTCTGATCACACTGGGCCCATCCTCCCCGGGTTACACACTGATCTCACTGGGCCCATCCTCCCCGGGTTACACACTGTCTGATCTCACTGGGCCCATCCTCCCCGGGTTACACACTGTCTGATCTCACTGGGCCCATCCTCCCCGGGTTACACACTGATCTCACTGGGCCCATCCTCCCCGGGTTACACACTGATCTCACTGGGCCCATCCTCCCCGGGTTACACACTGTCTGATCACACTGGGCCCATCCTCCCCGGGTTACACACTGTCTGATCACACTGGGCCCATCCTCCCCGGGTTACACACTGTCTGATCTCACTGGGCCCATCCTCCCCGGGTTACACACTGTCTGATCTCACTGAGCCCATCCTCCCCGGGTTACACACTGTCTGATCTCACTGGGCCCATCCTCCCCGGGTTACACACTGTCTGATCTCACTGGGCCCATCCTCCCCGGGTTACACACTGTCTGATCTCACTGGGCCCATCCTCCCCGGGTTACACACTGTCTGATCTCACTGGGCCCATCCTCCCCGGGTTACACACTGTCTGATCTCACTGGGCCCATCCTCCCCGGGTTACACACTGTCTGATCTCACTGGGCCCATCCTCCCCGGGTTACACACTGTCTGATCTCACTGGGCCCATCCTCCCCAGGGTTACACACTGTCTGATCTCACTGGGCCCATCCTCCCCGGGTTACACACTGTCTGATCTCACTGGGCCCATCCTCCCCGGGTTACACACTGTCTGATCTCACTGGGCCCATCCTCCCCGGGTTACACACTGTCTGATCTCACTGGGCCCATCCTCCCCGGGTTACACACTGTCTGATCTCACTGGCCCATCCTCCCCGGGTTACACACTGTCTGATCTCACTGGGCCCATCCTCCCCGGGTTACACACTGTCTGATCTCACTGGGCCCATCCTCCCCGGGTTACACACTGTCTGATCTCACTGGGCCCATCCTCCCTGGGTTACACACTGTCTGATCTCACTGGGCCCATCCTCCCCGGGTTACACACTGTCTGATCTCACTGGGCCCATCCTCCCCGGGTTACACACTGTCTGATCTCACTGGGCCCATCCTCCCCGGGTTACACACTGTCTGATCTCACTGGGCCCATCCTCCCCGGGTTACACACTGTCTGATCTCACTGGGCCCATCCTCCCCTGGGTTACACACTGTCTGATCTCACTGGGCCCATCCTCCCCGGGTTACACACTGTCTGATCTCACTGGGCCCATCCTCCCCGGGTTACACACTGTCTGATCTCACTGGGCCCATCCTCCCCGGGTTACACACTGTCTGATCTCACTGGGACCCATCCTCCCCGGGTTACACACTGTCTGATCTCACTGGGCCCATCCTCCCCGGGTTACACACTGTCTGATCTCACTGAGCCCATCCTCCCCGGGTTACACACTGTCTGATCTCACTGGGCCCATCCTCCCCGGGTTACACACTGTCTGATCTCACTGGGCCCATCCTCCCCGGGTTACACACTGTCTGATCTCACTGGGCCCATCCTCCCCGGGTTACACACTGTCTGATCTCACTGGGCCCATCCTCCCCGGGTTACACACTGTCTGATCTCACTGGGCCCATCCTCCCCGGGTTACACACTGTCTGATCTCACTGGGCCCATCCTCCCCGGGTTACACACTGTCTGATCTCACTGGGCCCATCCTCCCCGGGTTACACACTGTCTGATCTCACTGGACCCATCCTCCCCGGGTTACACACTGTCTGATCTCAGTGGGCCCATCCTCCCTGGGTTACACACTGTCTGATCTCACTGAGCCCATCCTCCCCGGGTTACACACTGTCTGATCTCACTGGGCCCATCCTCCCCGGGTTACACACTGTCTGATCTCACTGGGCCCATCCTCCCTGGGTTACACACTGTCTGATCTCACTGGGCCCACCCTCCCCGGGTTACACACTGTCTGATCTCACTGGGCCCATCCTCCCCGGGTTACACACTGTCTGATCTCACTGGGCCCATCCTCCCCGGGTTACACACTGTCTGATCTCACTGGGCCCATCCTCCCCGGGTTACACACTGTCTGATCTCACTGGGCCCATCCTCCCCGGGTTACACACTGTCTGATCTCACTGGGCCCATCCTCCCCGGGTTACACACTGTCTGATCTCACTGGGCCCATCCTCCCCGGGTTACACACTGTCTGATCTCACTGAGCCCATCCTCCCCGGGTTACACACTGTCTGATCACACTGGGCCCATCCTCCCCGGGTTACACACTGTCTGATCTCACTGGGCCCATCCTCCCCGGGTTACACACTGTCTGATCACACTGGGCCCATCCTCCCCGGGTTACACACTGTCTGATCTCACTGGGCCCATCCTCCCCGGGTTACACACTGTCTGATCTCACTGGGCCCATCCTCCCCGGGTTACACACTGTCTGATCTCACTGGGCCCATCCTCCCCGGGTTACACACTGTCTGATCTCACTGGGCCCATCCTCCCCGGGTTACACACTGATCTCACTGAGCCCATCCTCCCCGGGTTACACACTGTCTGATCTCACTGGGCCCATCCTCCCCGGGTTACACACTGTCTGATCTCACTGGGCCCATCCTCCCCAGGTTACACACTGTCTGATCTCACTGGGCCCATCCTCCCCGGGTTACACACTGTCTGATCTCACTGGGCCCATCCTCCCCGGGTTACACACTGTCTGATCTCACTGGGCCCATCCTCCCCGGGTTACACACTGTCTGATCTCACTGGGCCCATCCTCCCCGGGTTACACACTGTCTGATCTCACTGGGCCCATCCTCCCCGGGTTACACACTGTCTGATCTCACTGGGCCCATCCTCCCCGGGTTACACACTGTCTGATCTCACTGGGCCCATCCTCCCCGAGTTACACACTGTCTGATCTCACTGGGCCCATCCTCCCCGGGTTACACACTGTCTGATCTCACTGGGCCCATCCTCCCCAGGTTACACACTGTCTGATCTCACTGGGCCCATCCTCCCCGGGTTACACACTGTCTGATCTCACTGGGCCCATCCTCCCCGGGTTACACACTGTCTGATCTCACTGGGCCCATCCTCCCCGGGTTACACACTGTCTGATCTCACTGGGCCCATCCTCCCCGGGTTACACACTGTCTGATCTCACTGGGCCCATCCTCCCCGGGTTACACACTGTCTGATCTCACTGGGCCCATCCTCCCCGGGTTACACACTGTCTGATCTCACTGGGCCCATCCTCCCCAGGTTACACACTGTCTGATCTCACTGGGCCCATCCTCCCCGGGTTACACACTGTCTGATCTCACTGGGCCCATCCTCCCCGAGTTACACAGTGTCTGATCTCACTGGGCCCATCCTCCCCGGGTTACACACTGTCTGATCTCACTGGGCCCACCCTCCCCAGGTTACACACTGTCTGATCTCACTGGGCCCAGCCTCCCCGGGTTACACACTGTCTGATCTCACTGGGCCCATCCTCCCCGGGTTACACACTGTCTGATCTCACTGGGCCCATCCTCCCCGGGTTACACACTGTCTGATCTCACTGGACCCATCCTCCCCGGGTTACACACTGTCTGATCTCAGTGGGCCCATCCTCCCTGGGTTACACACTGTCTGATCTCACTGGGCCCATCCTCCCCGGGTTACACACTGTCTGATCTCACTGGGCCCATCCTCCCCGGGTTACACACTGTCTGATCTCACTGGGCCCATCCTCCCCGGGTTACACACTGTCTGATCTCACTGGGCCCATCCTCCCCGGGTTACACACTGTCTGATCTCACTGGGCCCATCCTCCCCGGGTTACACACTGTCTGATCTCACTGGGCCCATCCTCCCCGGGTTACACACTGTCTGATCTCACTGGGCCCATCCTCCCCGGGTTACACACTGTCTGATCTCACTGGGCCCATCCTCCCCGGGTTACACACTGTCTGATCACACTGGGCCCATCCTCCCCGGGTTACACACTGTCTGATCTCACTGGGTCCATCCTCCCCGGGTTACACACTGTCTGATCTCACTGGGCCCATCCTCCCCAGGTTACACACTGTCTGATCTCACTGGGCCCATCCTCCCTGGGTTACACACTGTCTGATCTCACTGGGCCCATCCTCCCCGGGTTACACACTGTCTGATCTCACTGGGCCCATCCTCCCCGGGTTACACACTGTCTGATCTCACTGGGCCCATCCTCCCCGGGTTACACACTGTCTGATCTCACTGGGCCCATCCTCCCCGGGTTACACACTGTCTGATCTCACTGGGCCCATCCTCCCCAGGTTACACACTGTCTGATCTCACTGGGCCCATCCTCCCCGGGTTACACACTGTCTGATCTCACTGGACCCATCCTCCCCGGGTTACACACTGTCTGATCTCACTGGGCCCATCCTCCCCGGGTTACACACTGTCTGATCTCACTGGGCCCATCCTCCCCGGGTTACACACTGTCTGATCTCACTGGGCCCATCCTCCCCGGGTTACACACTGTCTGATCTCACTGGGCCCATCCTCCCCGGGTTACACACTGTCTGATCTCACTGGGCCCATCCTCCCCGGGTTACACAATCATAGAAATTTACAGCACAGGAGGGGGACATTCGGCCCATCTTGTCCGAGCCGGCTGACAAAGATCTATCCACTCTAATCCCACTTTCCCACACTTGGTCCGTAGCCCTGTAGCTTACGGCACTTCAAGCAGTTTTTAAACGTGATGAGTGTCTCTGCCTCTAAAACCCTTTCAGGCAGTGAGTTCCAGACCTCCACCACCCTCTGGGTGTAAATAACTCTCCTCAAAACCCCTCTAATCCTGTGACCCTCTGCTTTAAATCTATGCCCCCTGGCTATTGACCTCTCCACGAAGGGAAATAGGTCCTTCCTATCCACTTAATCTAGGCCCCTAATAAATTGATGCACCTCAATCGAGTCTCCCCTTGGCCTTCTCTGCTCGAGAAAACAACCCCAGCCTATCCAATCGTTCCACATAGCAAAAATTCCCCAGCCCAGGCAAAATCCCCGTAAATCTCCTCTGTACCCCGTCTAGTGCAATCACATCCTTCCTGTAATGTGTTGACCAGACCAGCACGCAGTATTCTAGCGGAGGCCTAGTGTTTTATACAGTTCACACATCACCTCCCAGCTCTTCAAATTCAAATCGCTTTATTGGCATGATGACAACGTACATCTTATGTTGCCAAAGCATCGAAAAACATTCATGGTTGAACACAAAAATACAGATCTATCCATAGAGTGTATAAACAGATATACCCCCGAGTGTATAAATATACATTCATATAATTTGTATATACTCTTTTCTTATATTTAGTGGTTGTCCCTCTGTTTATGGCAAGCTGTAACATAGTGTGCCGCTAAGGTTACACAATTTCTCTCTTCCCCTAGTAGGTATGGGAGTTTTTGGTCGTCATTCAAATTTCTGAATTCCAGGCATATTTTTGTGAATTTTGGGTGGAAATTCCCCCTTATGCCCTGATATTTTCTACAAGCTGTGAGGAAGTGCATCTCTGTCTCCACCACTCCCTGACTGCAGTGAGCATATCCTGTCCTCTCTTGGTAGCCGGGTCTGCCTGTGTCTACCTTTTTCGATCGCCAGGCTATGTTTACTAAGTCTGCACATTGTCAAGGTTTTTCTCAGTTTGCTATCCTTTACCATGGTCAGGTACTCAGCCATGTTGTATTGTCTGTTTAGGGCCAAGCAGCAATTGAGTTTGTTTTGGTTTTTTGTTGTTTCTGCCCAATATGACAGATATTTTTCCTTTTGCTTAGTGACGATTGTGTTGGGTCCAATTCTCTGTGTTACGCTGTCACTTGGACCCAAACACCACCCCACCGGCCCGCCCCTCCGAGCCAAACCCCCCTCCCCCACCCCCGGCCCGCCCCCCCCGCTCACCGCCCCCCCCCAGCCCTTCCACCCAAACACTTGCCCCTCCCCCCCGCCCTTCCACCCAAACACTTCCCCCTCCCCCCCTTGGACCCAAACACTTCCCCCTCCCCCCCGCCCTCCGACCCAAACGCTTCCCCCCTCCCCCCGCCCTCCGACCCAAACGCTTCCCCCTCCCCCCCGCCCTCCGACCCAAACGCTTCCCCCTCCCCCCCCGCCCCAAACGCTTCCCCCTCCCCCCCGCCCCAAACGCTTCCCCCTCCCCCCCGCCCCAAACGCTTCCCCCTCCCCCCCGCAACGCTTCCCCCTCCCCCCCCGCAACGCTTCCCCCTCCCCCCCCGCCCCAAACGCTTCCCCCTCCCCCCCGCCCCAAACGCTTCCCCCTCCCCCTCCGCCCCAAACGCTTCCCCCTCCCCCCCGCCCCAAACGCTTCCCCCTCCCCCCCGCCCCAAACGCTTCCCCCTCCCCCCCGCCCCAAACGCTTCCCCCTCCCCCTCCGCCCCAAACGCTTCCCCCTCCCCCTCCGCCCCAAACGCTTCCCTCCCCCTCAAACGCTTCCCCCTCCCCCCCGCCCCAAACGCTTCCCCCTCCCCCCCGCCCCAAACGCTTCCCCCTCCCCCCCCCGCCCCAAACGCTTCCCCCTCCCCCCCGCCCCAAACGCTTCCCCCTCCCCCCGCCCCAAACGCTTCCCCCTCCCCCTCCGCCCCAAACGCTTCCCCCTCCCCCTCCGCCCCAAACGCTTCCCTCCCCCTCAAACGCTTCCCCCTCCCCCCCGCCCCAAACGCTTCCCCCTCCCCCCCGCCCCAAACGCTTCCCCCTCCCCCCCCGCCCCAAACGCTTCCCCCTCCCCCCCGCCCCAAACGCTTCCCCCTCCCCCCCGCCCCAAACGCTTCCCCCTCCCCCTCCGCCCCAAACGCTTCCCCCTCCCCCCCGCCCCAAACGCTTCCCCCTCCCCCCCGCCCCAAACGCTTCCCCCTCCCCCCCGCCCCAAACGCTTCCCCCTCCCCCTCCGCCCCAAACGCTTCCCCCTCCCCCTCCGCCCCAAACGCTTCCCTCCCCCTCAAACGCTTCCCCCTCCCCCCCGCCCCAAACGCTTCCCCCTCCCCCCCGCCCCAAACGCTTCCCCCTCCCCCCCGCCCCAAACGCTTCCCCCTCCCCCCCGCCCCAAACGCTTCCCCCTCCCCCCCGCCCCAAACGCTTCCCCCTCCCCCCCCGCCCCAAACGCTTCCCCCTCCCCCACCGCCCCAAACGCTTCCCCCCCCCTCCCCCCTCCGCCCCAAACACTTCCCCCTCCCCCCCCGCCCCAAACACTTCCCCCTCCCCAACGCCCTCCGACCCAAACACTTCCCCCTCCCCCCCCCGCCCTCCGACCCAAACACTTCCCCCCTCCCCCCCCCCCGACCCAAACGCTTCCCCCTCCCCCCTCCGACCCAAACGCTTCCCCCTCCCCCCCGCCCCAAACGCTTCCCTCTCCCCCCCGCCCCAAACGCTTCCCCCTCCCCCCCCGCCCCAAACACTTCCCCCTCCCCCCCCCGCCCTCCGACCCAAACACTTCCCCCTCCCCCCCTCCGACCCAAACACTTCCCCCTCCCCCCCTCCGACCCAAACACTTCCCCCTAACCCCCCTCCCCCCCAAACACTTCCCCCTCCCCCCCCGCCCTCCGCCCCAAACACTTCCCCCTCCCCAACGCCCTCCGACCCAAACACTTCCCCCTCCCCCCCCGCCCTCCGACCCAAACACTTCCCCCTCCCCCCTCCAACCCAAACACTTCCCCCTCCCCCCCGCCCTCCGACCCAAACACTTCCCCCTCCCCCCGCCCTCCGACCCAAACACTTCCCCCTCCCCCCCGCCCTCCGACCCAAACACTTCCCCCTCCCCCCCGCCCTCCGACCTAAACACTTCCCCCTTCCCCCCCCGCCCCAAACACTTCCCCCTCCCCCCCCGCCCTCCGACCCAAACACTTCCCCCTCCCCCCCCGCCCTCCGACCCAAACACTTCCCCCTCCCCCCTCCGACCCAAACACTTCCCCCTCCCCCCGCCCTCCGACCCAAACACTTCCCCCTCCCCCCCCCCGCCCTCCGACCCAAACACTTCCCCCTCCCCCCCCGCCCTCCGACCCAAACACTTCCCCCTCACCCCCCGCCCTCCGACCCAAACACTTCCCCCTCCCCCCGACCCAAACACTTCCCCCTCCCCCCCGCCCTCCGACCCAAACACTTCCCCCTCCCCCCCGCCCTCCGACCCAAACACTTCCCCCTCCCCCCCGCCCTCCGACCCAAACACTTCCCCCTCCCCTCCGACCCAAACACTTCCCCCTCCCCTCCGACCCAAACACTTCCCCCTCCCCCCCCACCCTCCGACCCAAACACTTCCCCCTCCCCCCCCACCCTCCGACCCAAACACTTCCCCCTCCCCCCCCCGCCCTCCGACCCAAACACTTCCCCCCTCCCCCCCCGCCCTCCGACCCAAACACTTCCCCCTCCCCCGCCCTCCGACCCAAACACTTCCCCCTCCCCCGCCCTCCGACCCAAACACTTCCCCCTCCCCCGCCCTCCGACCCAAACACTTCCCCCTCCCCCCCCTCCGACCCAAACACTTCCCCCTCCCCCCCTCCGACCCAAACACTTCCCCCTCCCCTCCCCTCCGACCCAAACACTTCCCCCTCCCCCCCCGACCCAAACACTTCCCCCTCCCCTCCCCTCCGACCCAAACACTTCCCCCTCCCCCCCTCCGACCCAAACACTTCCCCCTCCCGACCCAAACACTTCCCCCCCCCTCCGACCCAAACACTTCCCCCTCCCCCGCCCTCCGACCCAAACACTTCCCCCTCCCCCGCCCTCCGACCCAAACACTTCCCCCTCCCCCGCCCTCCGACCCAAACACTTCCCCCTCCCCCCCCTCCGACCCAAACACTTCCCCCTCCCCCCCTCCGACCCAAACACTTCCCCCTCCCCTCCCCTCCGACCCAAACACTTCCCCCTCCCCCCCCGACCCAAACACTTCCCCCTCCCCTCCCCTCCGACCCAAACACTTCCCCCTCCCCCCCTCCGACCCAAACACTTCCCCCTCCCGACCCAAACACTTCCCCCCCCCTCCGACCCAAACACTTCCCCCTCCCCCCCCGACCCAAACACTTCCCCCTCCCCCCCCGACCCAAACACTTCCCCCTCCCCCCCCCCAAACACTTCCCCCTCCACCCCCCTCCGACCCAAACACTTCCCCCTCCCCCCCACCCCAAACACTTCCCCCTCCCCCCCCGCCCTCCGACCCAAACACTTCCCCCTCCCCCCCCCGCCCTCCGACCCAAACACTTCCCCCTCCCCCCCCTCCGACCCAAACACTTCCCCCTCCCCCCCTCCGACCCAAACACTTCCCCCTCCCGACCCAAACACTTCCCCCCCCCTCCGACCCAAACACTTCCCCCTCCCCCCCCGACCCAAACACTTCCCCCTCCCCCCCCGACCCAAACACTTCCCCCTCCCCCCCCCCAAACACTTCCCCCTCCCCCCCCCAAACACTTCCCCCTCCCCCCCCGACCCAAACACTTCCCCCTCCCCCACCCCCCCTCCGACCCAAACACTTCCCCCTCTCCACCCCCCCCCGCCCTCCGACCCAAACACTTCCCCCTCTCCCCCCCCCGACCCAAACACTTCCCCCTCCCCCCCTCCGACCCAAACACTTCCCCCTCCCCCCCCCTCCGACCCAAACACTTCCCCCTCCCCCCCCCTCCGACCCAAACACTTCCCCCTCCCCCCCCCTCCGACCCAAACACTTCCCCCTCCCCCCCCTCCGACCCAAACACTTCCCCCTCCCCCCCCTCCGACCCAAACACTTCCCCCTCCCCCCCCCTCCGACCCAAACACTTCCCCCTCCCCCCTCCGACCCAAACACTCCCCCTCCCCCCCCTCCGACCCAAACACTTCCCCCTCCCCCCCCCGACCCAAACACTTCCCCCGCCCTCCGACCCAAACACTTCCCCCGCCCTCCGACCCAAACACTTCCCCCTCTCCCCCCCCGCCCTCCGACCCAAACACTTCCCCCTCCCCCCCCGACCCAAACACTTCCCCCGCCCTCCGACCCAAACACTTCCCCCTTTTCCCCCCCACCGCCCTCCGACCCAAACACTTCCCCCTCCGACCCAAACACTTCCCCCCCCCCGCCCTCCGACCCAAACACTTCCCCCCCCCCGCCCTCCGACCCAAACACTTCCCCCTCTCCCCCCCCACCGCCCTCCGACCCAAACACTTCCCCCTCCGACCCAAACACTTCCCCCCCTCCGACCCAAACACTCCCCCCTCCCCCCGACCCACAGTTCCCAGGGAAGGCCGGCGCTGCTATAAATGTCGGAGATTCCCTGATCCTCCGCACTCACCCGCACCACGACCGGCCGACCACTCCCACTCCGGATCCATCCTCAGTCCCACCGCCATTTTAGCTCCTTCCTCAAAGCGGAGCCTCATCCGGGGACTGCGAGCAGCGCCGAGCATGCGCACTGCGGCCGCACAGCGCCCAAATAAAGTCCCTCTCTGAGTCCGGCTCTTCTATTGGCTGCGGCTCGAGGATTGACAGCCGCCTCCACCAATCACCGCCCGGAGCGCCTCGGGGTCCCGCCCACCTCCCCATCACCACAGACAATGCTGGGAAACTCAGCAGGCCAGGCAGGCCTCTCCATGGCCACAGTGAACAATGGTGTTAAAGGGTCTAAAATCACCACAGACAATGCTGCAAAACTCAGCAGGCCAGGCAGACCTCTCCATGGACACAGTGAACAATGGTGTTAAAGGGTCTAAAATCACCACAGACAATGCTGGGAAACTCAGCAGGCCAGGCAGGCCTCTCCATGGCCACAGTGAACAATGGTGTTAAAGGGTCTAAAATCACCACAGACAATGCTGCAAAACTCAGCAGGCCAAGCAGGCCTCTCCATGGCCACAGTGAACAATGGTGTTAAAGGGTCTAAAATCACCACAGACAATGCTGGGAAACTCAGCAGGCCAGGCAGGCCTCTCCATGGCCACAGTGAACAATGGTGTTAAAGGGTCTAAAATCACCACAGACAATGCTGGGAAACTCAGCAGGCCAGGCAGGCCTCTCCATGGCCACAGTGAACAATGGTGTTAAAGGGTCTAAAATCACCACAGACAATGCTGGGAAACTCAGCAGGCCAGGCAGGCCTCTCCATGGCCACAGTGAACAATGGTGTTAAAGGATCTAAAATCACCACAGACAATGCTGGGAAACTCAGCAGGCCAGGCAGGCCTCTCCATGGCCACAGTGAACAATGGTGTTAAAGAGTCTAAAATCACCACAGACAATGCTGGGAAACTCAGCAGGCCAGGCAACATCCATGCAGTGAAATTAGAGTCATTGTTTCAGGTCTAACCCTTTATCAAGACTAAAGAGACACAGGGAATGAAATAGATTGAAAGGCCGGGCTGGGAGAGAACCAAAGAGAAGAGACATTAAGAGGTATTCAAAACCAGACGAGATGGTGATCGGACTCCCACCCCGCCTCCTGCAAGGACTTTATTCCATTCTCCCAGTTTCTCCGTCACTGCCGTGTCTGCTCCAACGATGCCACCTTCCACACCAGTGCTTCCGACATGTCTTCCTTATTCCTCAACCGAGGATTCCCCCCTACCGTGGTTGACACGGCCCTCGACCGTGTCGGTTCTATCTCCCGCACTTCTGCCCTCAACCCTGCCCCTCCCTCCCGGAACCACGATAGGGTTCCCCTTGTCCTCACCTTTCACCCCACCAGCCTCCACATTCAACGGATCATCCTCCGCCATTTCTGCCATCTCCAACGTGATCCCACCACCAAACAGATCTTCCCCTCACCTCCCCTTTCAGCATTCCATAGGGACCGCTCCCTCCGAGACACCCTAGTCCACTCCTCTATCACCCCAAACAGCCCTTCCCCTTCGCCTGTCACCTTCCCGTGCAAGCGGAGGAGATGTAACACCTGCCCCTATCCCTCCCCCCTTCCCACTGTCCAGGGCCCCAAACACCCCTTCCAGGTGAAACAGCGATTTACTTGTACTTCTTGCAATCTACTATACTGTATTCGCTGCTCACGATGCGGTCTCCTCTACATTGGGAAGACCAAACGCAGATTGGGTGACCGCTTTGCGGAACACCTCCGTTCAGTCTGTAAGGGGGACCCCGAGCTTCCGGTCGCCTGTCATTTTAATTCACCGCCCCATTCCCACTCAGACCTCACCATCCTCGGGCTCTTGCATTGTTCCACGGAAGCTCAACGTAAACTCGAGCAACAGCACCTCATCTTCCGATTAGACACTTTACAGCCTTCCGGACTCAATATCGAGTTCAACAATTTCTGATCATAACCTCGGCCCCATTACATTTTCACTTATATTTTTTATCCACACCTTTGTTTTGGTTTTTCCCTCCCCCCTTTCCTTTTTTTTCTCTCTCCCACATGGCAGCTGTCTCCCATTCTCCCAGCGCATTTCACACCTAATCTAGAGCTGTCTTTTGTCTCCACTAGTCCTATCACCATCTCCTCTCATTTTGAATACCTCTTAATGTCTCTTCTCCTTTGTTCTCTCCCAGCCCGGCCTCTCAATCTGTTTCATTCCCTGTGCCTCTTTAGTCTTGATAAAGGGTCTTGACCCGAAACATCGACTCTAATTTCTCTCCACGGATGTTGCCTGGCCTGCTGAGTTTTCCCAGCATTTTCTGTTGTTATTTCGGATTTACAGCATCTGCAGTATTTTGCTATCATACATCATGCTAAAAGGTCTAAGTGTGTTAAAAAACAAGCCTGATGGCTTTGTGTCTTAATGCGAGGAGCATTTGTAATAAGGTGGATGAATTAGCTGCACAAATAGAGGTAAACAAATATGATTTGATTGGGACTACGGAAACATGGCTCCAGGGTGGCCAAGGCTGGGAACTCAACATCCAGGGGTATTCAATATTCAGGAAAGATAGGCAAAAAGGAAAAGGAGGTGGGGTAGCATTGCTGGCTAAAGAGGGGATTAACACAATGCTAAGGAAGGATATTAGCTCTGATGATGTGGAATCTGTATAGGTAGAACTGAGAAATACCAAGGGGCAGAAAACGTTAGTGGGAGTCGTATATAGACCTCCAAACAGTAATGCGGAGGTTGGAGATGGCATTAAAAGGGAAATTAGAGAAGCGTGTGTAACCCCTTCACGGTTCCCTAGATATATGTGAGATGTGGTCTCTGTTGTAGACAGTATTCTATAGTCCAGTAAGGAGATCACTACTACAATGGCTTAATTCTAATTATCTTACTTTATAGTTTTAACATCAGACAGTATAAGAAGATTACGGGTCAATGAACTAAATTAGACATTTGCATGCATTAGAATGAATCTAGACATAATAAACATACATTCTCCATTTATATGGATTCAAAGGAGAATCTGTCCCTGTGTCCAAATTCGAGTGCACTCTTTCATTGGCGCGTTTAAGTTGGAGCTCATGGTATGTATAATGTCTGCAAGACTTACGACTCCGAACCCCTTCGTTGAATTCTCTTCAAGATCACTGAATCCCACTTTGAGTTCTGGATGCAGAGCACACAGCAGCAGCTGGAGTTGGTGACTCTCTCTCTCTCTGCAGCTTTTCCAAGTAGCTCCCCATCAGCACGAGGCAAGCAGCTCTCCCCAGACCTCTGCCTTGCAGATCTGGGTTCAGACGACGATCCCCCGGTACAGGTGACTTGCAGCCAGCCAGTTCAGGATGCAGTGCTACTAATACGAAGGGCGGCGGCCGATTTTGGAAACCCGGGACGGGATGCGGCAGCCATTTGCCTCCTGAGCCGTCTTTTCAGAGCTCCTGCCCTCTTCTCTTCCAGTCGCTCCCTTTTCCCGCTCGAAAACCCCGACTCCACCCCTTCCTCCTGGGGTTTCTGCCTGGAGACTGCGCAGCCTCACTGTCTGCAACAGTTGATACTGGTGCTGAATTATGGAAAGTATGCTCTTAGTCACATTGTGTCCTTAAAAGTTCTTGCCGTACCTTCACATGGGCAACTTTAACCCAGGGATTTATAACAATGATAATACAGTGTCTAAGTTAAAGATTGATAACCATACTTAGCGTACATAACATTTCCAGTGGGTATTACACTCCCCCCCTACCAAATATAGGCATGTCCCCATGACTAATGAACTTTACACATAAGGGGTTGCATGCTTCCCAACCATGTATAAAGGGAGGTAACATAGTGAACCGTAGGGGCTATCATTACACTTGGCACTCCTAGTGTACTGTATGTCAATCTTTCAGGAACCTTCTTAACTCGCTGTGAGCCCCTTATTTCGGATACCCGGTCTTCAGTTCCTTCAACTACGTTGGAGGCGTTGGTTCCTTTGTTATCATGCCTTTCAGTCTCTTTTATCTCCTTCTCGGAAGCATCTGGTTCTTCCCAGACCATGTCCAAGTCTGAGCTAAATGGTTCAGGCAATTCATCCAGATTCTGTCTTATGCGTCTTTCTGGGAGGTCGTACCATAGATCCCATTCTTCATCTTCCGACTCATCAGGTTCCTCATGATCCACACACTGTGTCATGGGTTTTCTGTCTTCTGGAACAAAGTTTTCCTGGTTTCTCGTTTTTTTCCTTCTTCTTCTCTGCAGAGTTCTCCTACTAGGTGTCGGCTCATTATCCGCTGGCGGATCCAGACGCACTTGCTGTCCCAATGGCAGGATATGATTCCGGTGCAGTATTTTTATGGGTCCATTCCCACCTGCAGGTTTTAGCTGAAACACAGGTAGTTGTGACATTTGACTTTCAACAATGTAAGGTGTAGAAGCCCAGCGGTCTGCTAACTTATGTTTCCCTTGAAGTCCTAGGTTCCGTATGAGAACTCGGTCACCAGGCATGAGTTGGGAAAACCGGATCTTTTGGTCATACCTCTGCTTATTTCCTTTATTCTGTTTGGCAGAAACAGACTCAGCAAGTTCTTAAGCAGCTTGCAATTCCTTTCTCATGTCAGATACATACTTGAGGTAAGTTCTCTGTGATGTGCCATCACTGGATACTCCGAAACACAAATCCACCGGCATCCTCGCTTCACGTCCAAACATGAGGTAGTACGGTGAAAAACCAGTAGCGTCATTTCGGGTACAATTATAAGAATGAACAAGATGTCCAATGTGCCGACTCCACTTGTTCTTTCGCTTTGAATCCAGCGTTCCAAGCATGTCTAACAAAGTACGGTTAAACCGTTCAGGTTGAGGATCTCCCTGAGGATGGTATGGAGTTGTTCTTGACTTCTCAATCCCGAGCATGGACAACAACTCATGTATAAGTCTACTTTCAAAGTCTCTACCTTGATCACTGTGTATTCGTGTGATGAAATATTCCATTCATCACTGCCTGTGACTGTGGTCGGTTTCAGTGTCATTTCCCTTCCCCCAGTCCTCATTGTATTGTTTATTGGAATGTGCTGGAATGTGCTGTGTGTAGGGCTCCGCCCATACCTGGCCCCTTTTGTAAGCTAGCTCAGTCTGGCCTCAGTCTCCAGAAGGAAGATACCTCTCTCTCTTAGTGTTACTTTCTAAGTTAATAAAAGCCTTGTTTTGTTTCGCTAACATCGAGTCTCGGAATTATTGAGGCACATCAATTTTATTAACTTATTTTTCAACACTATGGATCAACTCCTGAAACCCGAACGTTTGGATTTGGATCAACATGCTCCGGACGCATCAGCACGCTTCGGACACTGGTTTGAGTGTATGGAATTCTTCCTGGACAATTCCGCAGCCGTCAAAGACGCTACGGACGCTGCGAGGATGAGACTCGGAATTCTGCGGAATTGGGTAAGCCACCGGGTTTACCCCCTCATCCAAGATGCCGATACGTACCTGGCCGCCTGCGACATCTTAAAGGCGCATTACCAGCAGCCTACGAATGAGGTGTATGCTAGGCATCTGCTCGCTACTCGCGCACAGCGACCTGGGGAATCGGTGGAGGAGTTCCTAAGCACCCTGAAAATGCTTGGCAAAGACTGCAAGTGCCGAGATGTAAAAGCCGCAGTGTACACTGACGAGCTTGTTCGCGATGCCTTTATCACAGGCCTCAGCTCCACTTACATCCGGCAAAGACTGCTGGAAAAAACGGGGTTGGACCTGAAACAGGCTGCGGACACCGCGCGATCCCTGGATGTGGCCCAGAGAAACTCGGACGCCTACTCTTCAGCCCGCGCCATCCACGCCGCCACGTGTGCACCGAGGGCGCCGCCATCTTGGAAGGCATCTTCCCCGCCCGGCAGCCCGACACCGTCGGGGCCCCGCTCTCCCCCCAGAAGCCCTACGACAGCCGCGCCGCGTCAGGGACCCAACTGCTACTTCTGCAGGCAGCCAAAACACACCAGAAACCTGTGCCCGGCGAAAGGCACCACCTGCTTTAAGTGCGGTAAGAAGGGGCACTTCGGGAAGGTGTGCAGAGGGAACCCCGCCGGAAAACCAACCGCCGGAAAACCCGCCACCGCCGCGTGTGCGCCGTGGGAGCGGCCATCTTGGACGCCATCTTGCCCGACCTCGTTGGGTCCGCCATCTTATGAGCAGACAGCGTGGATGCCATCTTGTATCGATCAGGGCCCTACAGTGGCATCGGTCACAGTGGACCAGACCAGGCCGCACCCGCTATCCAAATCAATGGTGGACATCGAGGTAAACGGGTGCCGGGTTAAATGTTTAATTGACAGTGGAAGCACGGAAAGTTTTATCCACCCTGAACTGGCACAACAACTCTCCCTA
This sequence comes from Somniosus microcephalus, assembly GCF_052327205.1. NCBI lineage: Eukaryota > Metazoa > Chordata > Chondrichthyes > Squaliformes > Somniosidae > Somniosus > Somniosus microcephalus. The sequence continues at coordinate 18,517 of NW_028225769.1, forward strand.
AAGGTGGTCCCTGCTCAGGGTACCATCTCTATGGCTGATAAAACCCAGACATCGACCATTCTGGGTTACTGCACGGTACAATTGGGCGTTAACGGAACTGTATACGATAATTTTAAAGTATTAATCATGAAGAACCTATGTGCGAGCGTGATCTTGGGCCTGGATTTCCAGTGCAACCACCAAAGCATCATGCTCAAGTACGGTGGGTCCCAGCCGCCCCTCACAGTGTGTGGTCTGGCTACCCTGAAGGTAAAGCCGCCTTCGCTATTCGCGAACCTTACCCCTAACTGCCGGCCAATAGCGACCAAAAGCAGGAGGTACAGCTGGGAGGACAGGCGGTTTATCGCGACCGAGGTAGACAGGCTCCTGAAAGAGCGCATTATTGAACGCAGCAACAGCCCGTGGCGCGCCCAAGTGGTAGTGGTAAGGGGTAGCGAGAAGAAACGGATGGTGATCGACTATAGTCAAACGATCAACAGGTAAACCCAACTAGACGCCTACCCGCTACCCCGCATATCGGAAATGGTGAACCAAATCGCCCAATACCGGGTGTTCTCCACCATCGACCTCAAGTCAGCGTACCACCAGCTCCCTATCAGACCAGAGGACCGCCCGTACACCGCCTTTGAGGCGAACGGACGCCTCTACCAATTCCTCAGAGTCCCCTTTGGGGTGATGAATGGGGTCTCGGTCTTTCAGAGGGAGATGGACCGCATGGTCGATGACCACCACTTGCAGGCAACCTTCCCCTACCTCGACAACGTCACCATCTGCGGCCACAATCAGCAGGATCACGACTCGAACCTCGAGAGGTTCCTGGAAACCGCACAAAAACTCAACCTCACCTACAACGAGGACAAGTGCGTTTTCAACACCACGCGCCTCTGCATACTAGGCAGCGTGGTGGAGAATGGGGAAATCGGACCAGACCCCGACCGATTGCGCCCCCTACGGGAGCTGCCCCTGCCCAACACTCCCAAAGCCCTGAAAAGGTGCCTGGGGTTATTTTCTTATTATTCCCAATGGGTCCCCAACTACTCCGACAAAGCCCGCCCCCTCTTGAAAGCATCCTCTTTTCCGCTCTCTGCTGAGGCCCACGCCGCCTTCAAAAGCATTAAGCAGGATATTGAGCGGGCCACGCTACAGGCAGTGGACGAGAACACTCCATTTCAAGTGGAAAGTGATGCGTCTGACTTCGCCTTGGCAGCCACCCTCAACCAGGCGGGGCGGCCTGTAGCTTTCTTCTCGAGGACCCTCCAAGGGCCCGAGATCAGACACTCCTCCGTGGAAAAGGAGGCCCAAGCCATCGTGGAGGCAGTGCGCCACTGGCGCCACTACCTAGCCAGCAAACGCTTCACCCTACTTACCGACCAGCGGTCGGTAGCGTTTATGTTCAATAATAAACAGAGGGGGAAGATTAAAAATGATAAGATTCTTAGGTGGCGGATCGAGCTCTCCACCTTCGAGTACGACATCATTTACCGGCCAGGGGCCCTTAACGAATCCCCTGACGCCCTCTCACGAGGGATGTGTGCCAGCGCCACCGGGGATCGGCTACAGACCCTCCACAACGACCTCTGCCACCCAGGGGTCACGCGGCTGTTCCACTTCATAAAGTCCCGTAACTTACCCTACTCGATTGAGGAAGTTCGGTCTCTGACCAGGAACTGCCGCACTTGCGCTGAGTGCAAGCCTCGGTTCTACCGCCCAGATAGAGCCCACTTAATCAAAGCTACACGGCCCTTTGAGCGGCTCAGCTTAGATTTCAAGGGCCCCCTCCCGTCCGTCGACCGCAATGTTTACTTCCTGAACATTCTGGATGAATACTCCCGGTTCCCATTCGCCTTCCCCTGCCCAGACATGACCAGCGCCACGGTCATTAAATGCCTCAACAGCCTGTTCTGCCTGTTCGGTATGCCGAGCTACATCCATACGGATAGGGGGGCGTCCTTCATGAGTGAAGAGCTACGCCAGTACATGCTGTCCAAGGGGATCGCCACGAGCCGTACCACCAGCTACAACCCCCGGGGTAACGGCCAAGTGGAGCGAGAGAACGGGACAGTATGGAAAGCAGTCACTCTAGCTCTAAGGACCAAGGGCCTCCCTATCTCCCGCTGGCAGGAAGTCCTCTCGGATGTGCTCCATTCGATACGGTCGCTATTGTGTACGGCCACTAATGCCACGCCTCATGAACGAATGTTTGTCTTTCCCCGGTAATCCACCTCAGGCGTATCCATGCCGTCATGGCTCTCCACCCCAGGTCCGGTACTTGTGCGAAGGCATGTGAGGGGCCACAAGACGGACCCTCTCGTGGAGCCAGTACACCTACTCCACGCCAACCCCCAATACGCATATGTCCGGCACGCCGACGGAAGGGAGGACACCGTGTCCATAAAAGACATCGACCCAGCCGGCATCGACAACAACCACGGCAATAGCAGCAACAACGATCACAGCAACTCTTACCCACCCACCACTCTTTCATCACCCCCGGAAGAACATCGACCAACGGCACCCCCACCAACTACCCCTTCAACAACCCTGGCGGCACCCCCGGCAGAGACCCAGGAGGCTACCGGGGACACCCAGCCAACACCCGCGGCACCACAACAGCCACGTCGGTCGCAGAGGACTATCAAACCCCCGAACAGACTAAATCTATAGAAGGGGTGAATGTGATGAAATATTCCATTCATCACTGCCTGTGACTGTGGTCGGTTTCAGTGTCATTTCCCTTCCCCCAGTCCTCATTGCATTGTTTATTGGAATGTGCTGGAATGTGCTGTGTGTAGGGCTCCGCCCATACCTGGCCCCTTTTGTAAGCTAGCTCAGTCTGGCCTCAGTCTCCAGAAGGAAGATACCTCTCTCTCTTACGTGTTACTTTCTAAGTTAATAAAAGCCTTGTTTTGTTTCGCTAACATCGAGTCTCGGAATTATTGAGGCACATCAATTCGCTTTGGCAGTCCATAGTGGATGAAGTATTTCTCCCACAACACTTTGGCAACGGTGGATGCTTTCTGATCCTTTGTGGGAAAAGCTTGGGCATAGCGAGTATAATGATCTGTAATGACCAAGACATTTGCGGTATTGCTGGAATCGGGTTCGATGGACAGAAAATCCATACAGACAAGGTCTAGAGGTCCATCACTTTGCATGTGAAACAGAGGAGCAACTCTTTTAGGTAAAGTCTTTCTCTGGACACAGCATGCACAGGACTTGCAGAACTCCTCAACCGCAGACTTCATACGCGGCCAATAGAATCTGTCCTTGACCAACCCATAGGTCTTATCTACTCCCAGATGACCTGCGTCATCATACAAAGACTTCATCACTATTTCCCTGTACTTTTCAGGCAGGACCAACTGTGAATGACATGGTTTAGTGGGTGGGTGAGTGATTCTACACAACACTCCCTCTTTAATTTCCAAGTGGTCCCATTCTCTTAGGAGCAGACGACAGTCAGGATGTTTTGACTTGTCGATCTGTGTAATATCACCCAGACGGAGAGCTGAAAACACCTCATGAATACAGGGATCCTCCTGTTGTGCTTTGGATATTTCAGATGAACACAACATGGGTAAGTTTTGTACATCCAAACTGGAAAGGTTGCAAAATGCCTGGGGAACAGCATGCATTGACGCTCCCAAGTGGTCAATCTCTCGGGCATGAAATGAATTCTTTGGTCCAGATACCACGGACATCTGACACATTACTTTCACATCTGCTGAAGCAACCTCTTTCCACTCTGGTTTCTGGTAGTGTGGGCGATGAGACAGAGCATCTGCATCAATGTTCTGGTTCCCAGGTCTGTACCTGAGACTAAAGTCGTAAGCAGATAGTGCAGCAAGCCAGCGGTGGCCGGTGGCATCAAGTTTTGCCGAAGTCAACACATAGGTTAATGGATTATTGTCTGTCCTCACTTCAAACTTCGCTCCATACAGATAATCCTGCAGCTTATCCACCACCCCCCACTTCAACGCCAAGAATTCTAGCTTATGAGCTGGGTAGTTACGCTCTGATGGCGTAAGACTGCGACTGATGAACGCTACGGGTCTCAGCCCTGCTCCTTGGTCCTGATACAACACACCACCCAACCCTTCTTGACTGGCATCCACGTGTAGCACATATGGCAGCTGTGGGTTTGCAAAAGCCAACACGGGGGCTTGAGTAAGACTTTGCTTTAAGGTGTGGAAGGCCTCTTCGCATTTCTCATCCCATCTAACACCAAAAGGCTCAGAGGGTTTGAAGTAGTCCTTGTTCTCTTTACCTTTAGCCTTTTTCTTCCTCTCAGCTGGTGGGAGGTAACCAGCCAGCAGCTGATTCAGAGGATGGGCCACTTTGGAGTAATCCTGCACAAAGCGCCTGTAAAATCCGCAGAACCCAAGAAATGACCGCAAGGCAGTCACTGTGTTCGGTTTGGGCCATGTGGTAACAGCTTCGATCTTGGATGGATCTGTGGCTACTCCATCCTGTGATACAATATGCCCCACATAGGACACGGGTGTTTGGCAAAACTGACACTTGTCCAATGATAGCTTGAGACCTTCATCCTCCAGGCGACCAAGCACTTTCAGCAACCGAGCTTCATTTTCTTCAAGGGTTGCCCCAAACACAATGATATCATCCAAGTACACCAATACTTCGAGCAAGTTCATGTCCCCAACTGTTTGTTCCATTATTCTTTGAAAAGCTGCTGGAGCGCCTGAAACTCCCTGTGGCATCCTTTCAAATTGGTAGAACCCAACTGGACATATAAAGGCTGTCTTTTCTTTGTCCGATTCACTCATCGGTATTTGGTAGTATCCACTTCTGAGATCCAACAAACTGAACCACTTGTTTCCATTAAGACAAGCCAGTGCATCCTCAATTCTTGGAACGGTGTATTGGTCGGGAATAGTACATCTGTTAAGCGTCCTAAAGTCCACACACATCCGAATCTTTCCGTTCTTTTTCTTCACCACCACTATAGGAGATGCATAAGGACTCCTGGACTCGGTAATGATCTCAGCTTCTTTTAACTGCGACAGGTGCTGTCTCACTGCTTCGATGTCAGCTGGTGCCAGCCGTCGAGACCTCTCCCGAAAGGGTTCATCCTCGGTAATTCTGATAGAATGGCGAGTACTCTTACTACAACCAACATCAAACTCATGAGTAGAGAAAACTCCTCTCCGCTCCATCATCTTCCTGACTAATCGGTCCTTCCATTCTTTAGGAACGAATGAATCTCCAAAGTTGAAGGAGGAGTGTGTCAGATCTCCAGTTGAGTTAACTTTGGACTCTTCCTTCACATGTCACGACAGTACATTTACAGGAAACAGATGCGCAATCGGCATTCCTTTCCTCAATGTGATTCCTTTGCCTGACATATTCCTCACGGTCACTGTAACTCTCCTTGACATCACAGCTGTCGGGGTCTGCAACTCTGGTCTCACCAGAAGCTCATTTGGGAACCGTGACTCTTCTGCAGGATCATCAGGTGACTCTATCAGAATGGCTTCAGTACCTGGCGTTCCAGGGAATTTTGGTATCCCAGGGATTCTAGCCACTCCTCCAGGACGCAGGGTGATAGGTTTGGCTCCAACGTGCCACACAGTTCCTCTTTTGCTATCATCTATGTCGGAAGAAAGTTCAGGCAGTTTCTCAAAAGCCTTTTTGAAAACAGGGTGAATGTGTCTGGTGCTCAAGAAGTTTTCACCTCCCTGCTCTTTGCAGCTTGTCAGGAGTCATCTCACTATGGGTGTATTACTGCCAACCAGTATGGAAACATCACCTTTCACCATGGGGTCAGGGCAAACCAACACAAGTGCATCAATGGTCTCAGTGGTCCCTACATCAGCTTCCAAGAACTCCAACCTCAGCGACAAATAGCCATCATCACAGAATCACAGAAACCCCACAGTGCAGATAGAGGCCATTTCGGCCCATCGAGCCTGCACTGACACATATCCCACCCAATCCCCGTAACCCCTACACCAACACATGTCCCACCCTATCCCTGTAACCCCACGTATTTAATCCCCCTAACACTAAGGGTCAATTTATCATAGCCAATCAACCTAACCCGCACATCTTTGGACTGTGGGAGGAAACCGGAGCACCCGGAGAAAACCCACGCAAACACGGGGAGAATGTGCAAACTCCACACAGACATATGGGTAATCAGCAGGACTAAGGCCCCAGATCTGCAGAAGACTGATTGGGGTTAACGGCAAATGCGTCAGGTATCGGTCATAGAAGGATCTGTACAGTATGGTAACCTGAGAACCCATGTCGAGGATAGCTTTAGTATAAATGCCTTCAATCTGTATTGATACAGCAGAACTCGGCCCTACTAAACCTTCAGGTATGATGTCTTTCATATCCCCTCATCTATTATTGCACTTAGCGGAACGTGTCTTAACTACAGGGACAGCAGGCCGTTCCGTTACTGTGCCCCTTTGTAGTTTTCCGACCTCTTGGTAAGTTTTATGAGACGGTCCTTTACTTTTTTTAGATTTTCCTCACCTCTACATTCTCGCTTGAAGTGTCCATCCTTTCCACAGTTATAACAAAAGACTCCAGGTCTATCTCCTTCATGGGGATATCCTTTAGAGGAATCATTCATTTTGCTGTTAGGCTTCGCAGGGTGTTCAACCTTTTGCACCCGTGCGTCATCCCTTTCTGTGTTGGGCTTAGACCGAAAATATGCCATCTCGGCTCTCATGACATTTATTTCCTTCTTCAGCTGTTCCATCTCAGGGTTGACATCACCCTTAGGAGTAGGAACTGTAACAGGAGTCACAAGCTTGGACATCACAGCACTCTTTGCTACATTCCGGGCCTGAAGCATATCCTCCTCCTCTCTGACTTCCCTTAGCAGCTCAGTGAAGGTAGGTGGATCTCGCAACTTATGGGTCATGCGTATGCGAAGAGCAGTCACGTCTTCGAGCAATGCACCTCGCACAACCTGTTCAATGCAGAACCGATTCATTTCAGGCAACTCAATCCCTCTTTTCCGTAACATACAATGCAGCAGTTTGTCTATTCTCAGCAGATAACTGGACAGCTTCTCTCCCTCACACTGGAATGTGCTTCTGAATCTGACCATCAAATCTGAAATGGTTTCAGTCGTTCCAAAGGCAGTTTCCAGAGCCTGCATGTAGTCAAAGGAAGTAGCAGAGGTGTTCTGCACCTTTAAGAATCTTACAATGTCAGCAGCAGGACCCTTAAGGCTTTCTACTATTCTCTGCCTCTTCACATTGTCACTGCACTGCCATTCCTCTAGCAGAGGCAGGGTCTGCTCAGCCCAGGCGTCGTACTCCTCTTCCCCACTGGGAGTTGGTCTCACTCCTGAGAACATACGGAGCTTACGGTATCCCTGAGCCTCGAAGGGCAGATTGGTGCATTTATCCACCAGAGAACTAATGGCACTGACCAACTGAGTGTTCATATCCAGGGCCGAAGGACCTATCAGACATTTGACATCAGCAACAGTCTTTCCTTCTTGTCTCAAGAATGACAACAACTTGGTCTGAAACCCTTCTTCTTCCTTAGTAGTAATAGGGACAAACTGAACTGGCCAGGGACCAGCCTCTTCAGAAAGCCCAACTGCCTCAGGTAAACCATGACCTCTCAGGTTCTCTGATGTCTGGATCAACACAAACTGCTTCTTGGTAGCTGTATCCAAGCAGCGCTCAACTATCCTAACCTTTCCAAAGGCTTTGACACAATTCAGAGCCCTTAGCAAGACATCATCAGGGTCATCGTTAGCAACACCATTCAGCACAATGGCATGGGTAGTAGCTATCTGCTTCCGTTTGCACCAAGCTTCAACCTCAATAACATCCATCTTTTATGCTCAAACAGCCCAGTAGAAACCACAAACCACTCTCTTAGCAATGAGCATTCAATACTGTTAGTTTACTGACATAAATAGACCACAATCCCGGACGAGCCCCCAAAATGTAACCCCTTCACGGTTCTCTAGATATATATGAGATGTGGTTTCTGTTGTAGACAGTATTCTATAGTCCAGTAAGGAGATCACTACTACAATGGCTTAATTCTAATTATCTTACTTTATAGTTTTAACGTCAGACAGTATAAGAAGATTACAGGTCAATGAACTAAATTAGACATTTGCATACATTAGAATGAATCTAGACATAATAAACATACATTCTCCATTTACATGGATTCAAAGGAGAATCTGTCCCTGTGTCCAAATTCGAGTGCACTCTTTCGTTGGCGCGCTTAAGTTGGAGCTCATGGTATGTATAATGTCTGCAAGACTTATGACTCCGAACCCCTTCGTTGAATTCTCTTCACGATCACTGAATCCCACTTTGAGTTCTGGATGCAGAGCTACTAATACGAAGGGCGGCGGTGGAGTTTGGAAACCTGGGACGGGATGCGGCAGCCATTTGCTTCCTGAGCCCTCTTTTCAGAGCTCCTGCCCTCTTCTCTTCCAGTCGCTCCTTTTTTCCCGCTCGAAAACCCCGACTCCACCCCTTCCTCCTGGGGTTTCTGCCTGGAGACTGCGCAGCCTCACTGTCTGCAACAGTTGATACTGGTGCAGAATTATGGAAAGTCTGCTCTTAGTCACATTGTGTCCTTAAAAGTTCTTGCCGTACCTTCACATGGGCAACTTTAACCCAGGGATTTATAACAATAATAATAGTGTCTAAGTTAAAGATTGATAACCATACTTAGCGTACATAACATTTCCAGTGGGTATTACATGTATAAGAACAGGCCACTTAAGCCGTTGTCAGTTGGAACAGACTCGAGAAGGTTGCGCGCGAATCCACTGAACTTCTATTCTCCAGATTGAGGGAATTATCACCCGATCTCTGTTATTCAGCGCTCTTAATAAAGCCTGGAGAGACAATTTGTGTTCTTGTGAGCTTGATTATCTGGTATCCGAAACCCCGGGACTCCCAATCATTAGAGTCAACCTCAGTGTGTGGAAAGGGATTCCCTGGTGTATCCCACCCGCTGACACACCAGAGTGTCCACAGTGTGACTGCGGTGGGTCGATTCCACTGTTTCCGATGCCTTTAATCGCATCCAGACTGAACCATGTTAATTCAGGCAACTGGGGCTTGTTAATGTTAAAAGCCCCCAATAACTGGGCTGGATTTAAAGATTATTCCCGGTTCTCTCAGTACTAGTGAGCAGAGAGAAGCTGATGTTATAGAATCATAGAGCACAGTAGGATGCCTTTCGGCCCATCGTGCTGGTGCCGGCTCTCTGAAAGAGCGATGCAATTAGTCCCACTGCCCTGCTCTTTCCCCACAGCCCTGCAAATTTCTGCTTTTAGTATATATCCAATTCCCTTTTGACAGTTACTATTGAATCTGCTTCCACCTCCCATTCAGGCAGTGCACTCCAGATCATCACAATTCGCTGTGTAAAAATAGTCTCCTCATTTCCTCTCTCGATTCTTTTGCTAATGATCTGAAATCTGTGTCCTCTCATTACCGACCCTCCTGCCAGTGACAACAGCTTCTCCTTGTTTGCTCAATCAAAACCCCTCCTAATTTTGAGCACCTCGATCACAGCTCCACTTAACCGTCTCTGATCCAAGTTATATTGCCAGTGTTTTGTGAATTGTTGCTGTGATCGAGGTGCTGGATGTCCGTGCCTGGGGAATGGGACATTCTATCCTTGTGAGCACTGAGTGTCAGCATCCAGCAATCTCTGGTCAGGGACTGCCTTTTTAAACTGCCTCACCTCAGCTTTTTGACTCCCTGATTTCATTATTAAACATTTCAGAGTTTATGCAGACTGAGCAAGGCTAAACAGATAAATGTGAGGTATTACATTTTCGTAGGAAGAATGGGGAGTGTTGCGTTTGCAAAGATAATCCAGAGGCCGTTTGTAGAGCTCAGTTCATGTTGCTTTTAATGGCTGATCCAAACACACACTCTCAGGCAAAAGCAATCGAATACCTATATCCAATATCAGACACAATACAATGATCACAGCACTATCAAACTCCATGTGCTCAGGCCAAGGCAATCGAGTACCTATCACCAAATAACATTTCCTCCCCCCTCACAGAATTTCAAACATGAAATGTAGTGACAAAGTCCTGTAGGTGGCAAGGGCAAGTACGTGTACGGACAGGCCGAGGTGTGGACTGGTGAAGAGCAGGCCGAGCTGGGGACTGGGGAGGAGCAGGCTGAGGCACAACATCTGCTTGAGGGTTGGCTGGCTGAGCCACATGTGCATCCCGCCACTCTGGGGGTAAGGCTTGAGGATTAGGTCCGTATAATCCCGCATCAGGGGGTGCTGGCACCTTCCGAAGGCAGCTGGCATGCCACCGAGAGCCATCAGTGTGGCAGAAAGTGGCTGCTCCAAGTTGGCGGCTGATTTGGAGAGGGGAGGACCAGAATGAGGCCATCTTATTGTTGCGGTGAGGCCTGCGGACTCTGACCCAATCGGAGACTGAGATGTTGGGTGTCTTGGCCCTCTTCGACTGGTTGAAGCGGAGTTTCATCTTCTCCTGCTGTCTAGCGACTGTGGCTTGAGCCAGTGGAGCAGGGCTCTGAGCTAGCGAGGGGCGGAGCCTGCCAAGGGGCAGCATGAGCTCACGGCCTAGCATGAGGGATGCGGGTGAGACCCCTGTAGTGGAATGCTGGGAGGCTCTGTAGTGCAGCAGTGTGTGGAGGAGGGCCTTGTCAAACGCACACCCCTGGGATAGGTGTGCTCTGAGGCCATTTTTCAGTGTCTGGTTAAAACGCTCCACCCCCCCCCCCCATTTGACTTGGGGTGGCAGTACGCTGTGCATATGTGACGGATGCCCTTGCTCTCAAGGTAAGAGGAGAGTTCCGAAGAGACCATTTGGGGGCCATTGTCTGTGGTGATGGCCTTTGGATGCCCCCAGCGGAAGAAGAGGGACTCAAGGATATCGATGATGAACCGAGAGGTGACGGAGCCCACGGCAGTGACCTCTGCCATTTTGAGTGCAGGTCATAGGTCACCACTAGGAACTGTTGATGGTGGGGGACACTATGGATCTCCCCGCAGACGTCCAGCTGCAGGTGCTCCCAGGGCTGAGAGGGCCAGGCAAGGGGTTGCAGGGGTGGGGGAGCTTGGTGGCCAGTCTTGCCACTTACAAGGCAGGCTGCACAGTCCTTGACCAGGGCCTCGATTTCCCTGTCGATACCCGGCCACCACACTAGGTCTCGGCATCGTTGTTTGAGCTTCACTATGCCCAAGTGGCCCTCATGCGTTGTGGTAAACCACTATTATTGTTGTTCACCATTGTTGTTGTTGTTGTTGCACACTGTTGTATCTATGCATGCCTCAGCTGGCTCCGCCCCTGGCTCCACCCACATGCCCAGGTATAAAGGTGACTGCTCTGCAGCCCCCTGTCTTCTTGGAAACCAGTCAACCGCGAGAGGCATGCTCTGTTCTTTGTTAATAAAAGCCTTTTAGTTACTCTCCTAACTCTCCGTCTTTTATGAGTAATTGATAGCGCATCAATTTTATTAACAAAAACAAAATGTCGGCACCAAACGCTGGGCAGCAGGCGCTGCAGCAAATGACGGCACCAAACGCTGAGCTGCAGGCGCTGCTGCATGCCCTCAGACCAACATGCCTGGACCTAGACCCTCAAGAGGCGGGTTCGTCTACCAAGTTCGCACAATGGCTGCGTTGCTTCGAAGCTTACCTGGAAGCCTCAGCCGTGACACTAGATGGAAACAAACTAAAAATCCTGGCCTCCAAGGTGGGCCACCAAGTCTACACGCTCATCCAGGACGCGACTACCTATGCGGCGGCTATCGATCTGCTAAAAGGACAATACACACGCCCGGTAAATACGGTTTATGCCAGACACCTCCTGAGATCCCGCAAACAGCAGTCCGGGGAATTCCTACGGGCACTACAGATACTCGGCCGAGCCTGCGATTGTAAAGAGGTATCGGCCGCGACACACACGGAGGGACTTATCCGAGATGCTTTCGTTGCGGGCCTCAAGTCCGACTACTCCCGGCAGAGACTGTTGGAGAAGGGCGAAATCGACCTGAAGAAGGCAGTGTCCCTCGCGCTCTCGCTAGACGCGGCCCACCGGAATATGGACGCATTCTCCCCAACCGCTCCGCACCGTGGATGCCGCAACCTTGGGACCGCCACCCCCGGCACCAACTGCTGCAGCGATGTCCAAGGGCCCGAAATGTTACTTTTGTGGCCAGGCAAAACACCCCAGAGCACGCTGCCCGGCGAAAAACGCTACCTGCTCTGGCTGCGGGAAGAAAGGACACTACGTCAGCGCCTGCAAAGGTAAAACCGCTAACGCCAGCAGCGCCGAGTGTGAACTGTGTGGGCAGCCATCTTGTCCGCCATCTTGGACACCTCCAGCCGCGTGGGGATCGGGATCATGGGTGCAGCCATTTTGTCCGCCATCTTGGACGCCTCCAACTCCAATCGCGGGTGACCCGGACTCAACCACCGCCTCGTCTGACGACCACAGCGACTCGCTCGACCATACGCTGGCCTCGGTGATGCTGGACCAATCTCTCCCTCACCAACTGTCCAGGTCCATGATGGACATTACGGTAAACGGCCGCGCCACTACCTGCCTTTTCGACAGCGGGAGCACGGAGAGCTTTATCCACCCCGACACGGTGCGCAGTTACTCTCTCCCGGTCCTGCCAACGCGCCATCGGATCTCTATGGCTTCCAAATCCCATTCAGCAGACGTCGGTGGCTACTGTGTAGTGACCCTTTCAGTAAGGGGCACAGAATACAAAAATTTTAAACTTCTTGTCCTGCCCCATCTCTGCGCTGCCGTTCTACTGGGGTTGGATTTTCAGTGCCACCTTAAAAGTGTCACATTAGCGTACGGCGGACCCCTCCCCCCACTCACAGTCTGCAGCCAGCAGCTTTTAAATCGCCCGCCGCGCACCATTTGCAGCCTCTCCACGCTTAAAGTCTCCCCCCCTTGTTCACTAACCTCACCCGCGACTGTAAGCCCATCGCTACCAAAAGCAGGCGGTACAGTGCCGGGGATAGGAGCTTCATTAAATCCGAAGTAGCAAGACTCCTGAAGGAAGGGATTATTGAGGGTAGCACTAGCCCATGGCGAGCACAAGTGGTGGTAGTGAAGACTGGCGAAAAACAGCGCCTAGTTATTGACTACAGCCAGACGATCAATCGCTACACCCAGTTAGATGCATACCCACTCCCCCGCATATCTGACATGGTCAATCAGATAGCACAATACCGGGTGTTCTCGACGATTGATCTGAAGTCGGCATACCACCAGCTCCCCATCAGGGCTGAGGACCGCCAGTACACAGCTTTTGAAGCTGACGGTCGTCTCTACCACTTCCTCCGAGTCCCCTTCGATGTCACCAACGGGGTTTCGGTCTTCCAAAGGGAGATGGACCGGATGGTTGGCCAGAACGCGCTGCAGGCCACCTTCCCCTATCTAGACAACGTCACCATCTGCGGCCACGACCAGCAGGACCATGACGTTAACCTAGAGAAATTCCTCCGTACGGCCCAGCGGCTGAATCTAACATACAACAAGGACAAATGTATGTTTCGCACCACGCGCCTCGCCATTCTTGGCTGCGTAGTGGAGAACGGAGTCATCGGCCCCGACCCCGACAGAATGCGCCCCCTTATGGAGCTCCCCCTCCCCCACTGCCAAAAACCCCTGAAGAGATGCCTAGGGTTCTTCTCTTACTATGCTCAGTGGGTGCCCAACTATGCGGACAAAGCCAGACCCCTCATCAAGTCCACCTCCTTCCCTCTGACAGCAGAGGCATGTGCAGCCTTCACTCTCATAAAAAGAGATATTGCGAAGGCCACAATGCATGCAGTGGATGAGTCCATCCCTTTCCAAGTGGAGAGCGACGCATCCGACTTCACCCTTGCTGCAACCCTTAACCAGGCGGGGAGACCCGTGGCCTTTTTCTCAAGGACCCTCCAGGGCCCCGAGATTCGACACTCCTCTGTCGAAAAGGAGGCCCAGGCCATTGTGGAAGCGGTGCGACATTGGAGGCATTACCTGGCCGGAAAACGATTTACCCTGCTCACTGACCAGCGTTCAGTAGCTTTTATGTTTAATAATAAGCAGAGGGGCAAAATCAAGAATGACAAGATCTTGAGGTGGAGAATTGAACTCTCCGCCTACAATTGCGATATCTTGTACCGGCCCGGGAAACTCAATGAGCCCCCAGATGCCCTATCACGTGGCACATGCGCCAACGCGCAGGTTGATAGACTGCAGACCCTCCACAATGACCTCTGCCACCCGGGGGTCACCAGGTTCTTCCATTTCATCAAATCCCGTAACCTGCTCTACTCCATCGAGGAGGTCAGGACCATGACCAGGAACTGCCAAATCTGTGCCGAGTGCAAACCGCATTTTTATAGGCCAGACAGAGCAAGCCTGATCAAGGCCACTCACCCCTTCGAGCGCCTGAGCGTCGATTTTAAAGGGCCCCTCCCCTCCTCTGACCGCAACGTGTACTTCCTCAACATAATTGATGAGTACTCCCGTTTCCCGTTTGCCATCCCTTGCCCAGACATGACCAGTACCACGGTCATTAAATGTCAGAATGACCTTTTCGCCTTGTTCGGCTTCCCTAGCTATATCCATAGCGACCGGGGCTCATCCTTTATGAGCGATGAACTCCATCAGTACCTGCTCACGATAGGTATTGCTACAAGCAGGACCACCAGCTACAACCCCCGGGAGAACGGCCAGGTGGAAAGAGAGAACGCGATGGTTTGGAAGGCCGTCCTCTTAAACTTAAAATCTAAGGGCCTTCCAGCCTCTCGCTGGCAGGAGGTCCTCCCTGCGGCGCTCCACTCCATTTGGTCACTGCTTTGTACGGCCACCAATGCCACCCCCCATGAAAAAATGTTCACTTTCCCCAGGAAGTCCACATCGGGGACCTCGCTACCGACATGGCTGACTTCTCCAGGACCCGTCCTACTGCGGAAGCACATGAGGTCCCATAAAACGGACCCCCTGGTCGAGAGGGTGAGCCTCCTCCACGCCAACCCCCAGTATGCTTACATGGCGTACCCGGACGGGCGGGAGGACACAGTCTCCATACGAGACCTCGCACCTTCGGGTGCCCCTGAAACACTACCATTGCCATCCACCACTACCCACAACCCAACCCCTGTAGACGGCATGCCGCAGCCCCAGGACCCATCATTGACCACCCAACCACTCAATGAGACGCCAGATTCAACGTTGGATGCTGCACCATCACCGCCGCCGCCACGACGATCAGGACGGCATACAAGGCCACCTGATAGACTTACTTACATGAACCTTTAGTACACTTCACCCCACCGGACTCAATTTTAAACAAGGGGTGAATGTGGTAAACCACTGTTATTGTTGTTCACCGTTGTTGTTGTTGTTGCACACTGTTGTATCTATGCATGCCTCAGCTGGCTCCGCCCCTGGCTCCACCCACATGCCCAGGTATAAAGGTGACTGCTCTGCAGCCCCCTGTCTTCTTGGAAACCAGTCAACCACGAGAGGCATGCTCTGTTCTTTGTTAATAAAAGCCTTTTAGTTACTCTCCTAACTCTCCGTCTTTTATGAGTAATTGATAGCACATCATGCGCCATGGATAAAACACGCGCACGAAGGGCACTTGGGACCACAGTGCAGAGCCCACGTGCAACACAGGAGTCATTCCAGCAGGAGAGCTCCTCTTTAACTCTGGAGTAGGCAGACAGTTCCTCAGGCACCTTGCGAGGCCAGCCATCTCTGATGAAGGTGCACAGCTGGGAGAGGGCTGGATCCTGTTCAGAGGCCTCTTTGAGCTCCTGGAGAGAGACGGTGGTTTGGAGAGGCGTGTGCAGCATCTGGACGATATCCTGTTCCACTTGTTCAGACCCGACGAGTGGGGCTGGGGCAGAGACAGTGCGGGAGAGCAGATCTACAACAACATTGTCACGTCCTGGTGTGAACTGGAGACTGAAATTGTATTGGCGGAAGCGGTCAGACCAGCGGTGTAGACGCAGTGGTCTGTGGCCCATGCCGGATGTTGACAGCAGGGCAGTGAGAGCCTGGTGATCAGTTTGCAGGGTGAAGGCACGGCCATACGTGTACAGGTGCCACCGCTCACATGCCCAGATGCACGCCAGCGCCTCACGCTCGCCTACTGAGTACTTCTGTTCGGTGGGGCTAAGGGCTCGGGAGGCAAAGGCGATTGGTTTCTCCACTCCATTCTGTATCTGCGATAACACCGCCCCCACAGCTGCAGCGGATGCGTCGCAGGTGACGAGGGTGGGGCTGGTGATGTCAAAGTGAGCCAACACTGGAGGCGACGTGAGCTGCGATTTGAGGAGGCGAACAGCTTCCGTACAGGCTTGTGACCACACCCAGGGCTCAACCTTTCGCAGGAGCTGGCGCAGTGGGGCTGTGGTAGCTGAGTACTGGGGCAAAAACTTCAGGTAGTACCCAGTCATGCCAAGGAAGGAGGCAACCTGTGCTGCAGAGCTGGGTTCTGGGATGCTATGAATGGCATCCACGTTTGACTGGAGTGGGGATATACCATCAGCCGACAACCGAAACCCCACAAATTCGATCTCTGAAACAGCAAAGACACACTTTTCGCCATTCAGTGTGAGCTTGTGTTTTGCTAGAGCTGTGAAAACTCTGTGAAGGCGTTCGTCATGAGTGGAGGTCGAGGGCCCATGCACGACGATGTCATCCAGGTAGATGGCCACCCCAGGAATGCCCGCGAGCACAGAGGACATCACCTTTTGGAAGCAGCTGGGTGCAGAGCTAAGTCCAAATGGCATCCTGGTGTACCGAAAGACGCCAGCATGTGTCACAAAAGCAGTGAGGTCCCTGCTGCTGGGGTGGAGGGGAACCTGTAGATAGCCCTGTCGAAGGTCCAGTTTCGAGGACAGGATGGAACCATAGAACTGCACTGTGAGTTCCTCTGACGTGGGCAGTGGATACTTGTCAGGGATTACGGCCTTATTCACTGCTCGAAGATCGACACAGATGCGTAGACCACCTGACTTTTTCATTGCGACCACCAGGTTGGAGACCCATAGGGAGGCATCAACTGGTTCGATGATGCCAGCTTCCAGTAGCTGCTTTAGTTCAGCTGTGACCCCGTCACGGAGAGCAAGCGGGATGCGGCGCAGTGGCTGAATGACAGGGGTAACGGTGGAGTCAACCATGGGCTGGTGGGTGAAGGCAGTCAGGCAGCCCAGACCCTCGAAGAGTGCTGGCCATGTTTGGCGCCATGGTGAGGCGACGTGCAGAATCGCAGACCCGCCGGTGTCCAAGAGAGAAAAACCCAGGACAGTGAAAAGATCCAGCCCCATCAGGTTAGCTCCTTGGCGTGCCACATGAAAACAAAAATCTGGCAAAACTTTTGTTCCATAGCGTACTGTGAGGTTGACTGAGCCCACTAGTCCAATTTTCGAATTACCATACCCGCAAAGGGCAGTGGAGGGCACAGAGAGTGGCAGGGAGCTGAAAAAGCGTTTGAATGTGCCCACATTCAGCAGTGAGACGCTGGCACCGGTATCCAACAACAGCGGGATGCACACATCATTCAGGTTAATTATGCATGATTTGAAAGCCACTACTGGCCCAGAGCTCACGTTGTGAATTGTAGGCCAACTGCTTGAGGACTGAGAGTGTTCATCTGTAGCAACAGGGGCAGAGCGGCAGACCTTGGCAAAGTGATTTTGTTTTCCACAATTGCGACAGGCTTGGCCGCGCGTGGGGCAATTCTGCGCTATGGTAGCATGTGAATGAGATCCGCAGTTTCCACACTGTTGCCACGGTAGCGCGCGTTGCTGCCGTCGCGCGAGCATTACAATGTCAGAGCTGTCGGGGCCGAGGGCGCTGTCACCGGGTGTGTGTGCTAGTTTCGCTGCACATTCGGCTGCAGACTCCACTTGAAAGGCAATGTTGACTGTCTGTGACAACGACAGATCGTCGGACTCGAGTAACAGTCTTTCACGCACTCTCACGTTGTTTGTGTGCTCTATTAGTTGATCACGCACCATCTCGTCTTGTAGCGCACTGAACTTGCACGAGCTAGCTAACCCCCTCAAATTAGCCACGTATTGATGCACTGACTCGCCGAGGAGTTGGTGACGCTGTCTAAAAATGAATCGCCGCAGGAGGGCACTTTGTGGGGCAGAGAAGTGTGTGCTTAACAGAGCCACAGCCTCATCATATGTTTGGATTGAGTCTGCTGTGCATAATGTCCCAAGGACACGCGGGCCCTCCGCTCCCAAGCAATGGGATAACAGTGCCTTTTTCCGAGCCGTACTCACAGTTTCTAGTCCAAGAGCAATGAGGTAGGTTCCAAAGGACTGTAACCAGCGAACCCATGGGATCGGGGGCTCACCGGGTAGTGCAAGGAAGGGAGGAGGTGGTGGAAGAGAGATTTCAGCCATCCTTGTCGCCAAATGTTGCGTTTGCAAAGATAATCCAGAGACTGTCGGTGAGTTCAGTTCATGCTGCTTTTAATATGGCTGCCACACACACACACTTCCAGGCACAAGCAATCGAATACCTATACACAATACAATGATCACAGCACTATCAAACTCCATGTGCTCAGGCCAAGACAATCGAGTACCTATCACCAAATGTCAGACATAACATACATATCAGGAAAGGATGAACAGGCTGGGTCTCTTTTCTCTTGAAAAGAGAAGGCTGAGGGGTGACCTAATAGATGTCTTTAAAATTATGAAAAATGTTGATAGAGGGGATACAGAGAATGTTTCCACTTGTGGGGAAGAGCATAACTAGAGGCCTCAATATAAGATCGTCACCAAGAAATCCAATAGGGAATTCAGGAGAAACTTCTTTACCCAGAGAGTGGTGAGAATGTGGAACTCGCTACCACAGGGAGTGGTTGAAGCGAATAGTATCGATGCATTTAAGGGGAGGCTAGACAAGCATACGAGGGAGAAGGGAATAGAGGGTTACGCTGATAGATTTAGATGAGGAAAGACGGGAGGAGGCTCGAGTGGAGCATAAACACCAGCATGGACTGGTTGGGCCGAATGGCCTGTTTCTGTGCCGTATATCCGATGTCATCCTATGTCAAGTATCCCAGCTGGCTTAGCTCCAGGCACTTTAGCTCAGTGGGCAGCACTCTCACCTCAGAGTCAGAAGGTCGTGGGTTCAAGTCCCAGTCCAGAGACTTGAGCATAAAAATCTAGGCTGACACTCCAGTACTGAGAGAGTGCTGCACTGTCAGAGGTGCCGTCTTTCGGATGAGATGTTAAACCGAGGCCCCCGTCTGCTCTTTCAGGTGGATGTAAAAGATCCCATGGCACTACATTGAAGAAGAGCAGGGGAGTTCTCCCCGGTGTCCTGGGGCCAATATTTATCCCTCAATCAACATCACTGAAATAGATTATCTGGTCATTGTCACATTGCTGTTTGTGGGAGCTTGCTGTGCACCAATTCACTGCCGTGTTTCCTACATTACAACAGTGACTACACTTCAGAAGTTCTTCATTGGCTGTAAAGCGCTCTGGGACATCCTGAGGTTGTGAAAGGTGCTATATAAATGCAAGTCTTTCTTTCTCAGCAAGAGGGCGAGTGTCAGTGGTTACATAAGAACATAAGGACATAAGAAATAGGAGCAGGAGTAGGCCAATCGGCCCCTCGAGCTTGCTCCGCCATTCAATAAGATCATGGCTGATCTGATCCTAACCGCCAATCTACTATCACAGAACCATCTCCTGAATCTAACAGAATTAGACACATGAAATAGGAGCAGGATCAGGCTACATGGCCCCTAGGCCTGCTCCGCTACCCACAGGGCCATGTCCGATCCGAACCTAGACTCATGTCCAAATTCCTGCCCGCTCCCCATAACCCTTCATTCCCTTTACTTCTAGGAAACTGTCTATTTCTGTTTTAAATTTATGTAATGATGTAGCTTCTACAGCTTTTTGGGGCAGCATATTCCATGGACCTACCACCCTCTGAGTGAAGTAGTTCCTCCTCATCTCAGTTTTGAAAGAACAGCCCCTTATTCTAAGACTATGCCCCCTAGTTCTAGTTTCACCCATCATCGGGAACATCCTCCCCGCATCCACCCGATCCAACCCCTTCACAATCTTATATGTTTCAATAAGATCGCCTCTCATTCTTCTGAACTCCAATGAGTAGAGTCCCAATCTACTCAACCGCTCCTCATATGTCCATCCCCTCATCCCCGGGATTAACCGAGTGAACCTTCTTTGTACTGACTCGAGAGCAAGTATGTCTTTTCTTATGTATGGACACCAAAACTGTATGCAGTATTCCAGGTGCGGTCTCACCAATACCTTGTACAACTGAAGCAATACCTCCCTATTTTTATATTCTATCCCCCTAGCAATGAAAGCCAACATTCCATTGGCCTTCTTAATCACTTGCTGCACCTGCATACTAACCTTTTGAGTTTCGTGCACCAGGACCCCCAGATCCCTTTGTACTTCAGTACTTTCCAGTTTCTTGCCATTAAGATAATAACTTGCTCTACGATTTTTCCTGCCAAAGTGCATAACCTCACACTCTCCAGTATTGTATTCCATCTGCCAAATCTCTGCCCACTTACTTAGCCTGTCTATGTCCCCTTGCAGGTTTTTTATGTCCTCCTCACTCACTACTTTCCCTCCCATCTTAGTATCATCTGTAAACTTTGATATGTTACACTCGGTCCCCTCCTCCAAATCGTTAATATAGATTGTAAAGAGTTGGGGACCCAGCACTGACCCCTGCGGAACACCACTAGTTACTGATTGCCAGTCTGAGAATGAACCATTTATCCCAACTCTCTGCCTTCTGTTAGATAGCCAATCCTCTATCCATGCCAGAATATTACCCCCAATCCCGTGATTTTTTATCTTAAGCAATAATCTTTTGTGTGGCACCTTGTCAAATGCCTTTTGGAAGTCTAAATACACTACGTCCACTGGTTCCCCTTTATCCACCCTATATGTTACTTCCTCAAAGAACTCCAGCAAATTTGTCAAACATGACTTCCCCTTCATAAAACCATGCTGACTTTGTCCTATTAAATTATGATTATCCAAATGTCCTGTTACTGTCTCCTTAATAATGGACTCCAAAATTTTACCTACCACAGATGTTAGGCTAACCGGTCTATAGTTTCCAGCCTTCTGTCTACTGCCCTTTTTAAATAAGGGTGTTACATTAGCAGTTTTCCAGTCTGCCAGGACCTTTGCTGAGTCCAGGGAGTTTTGGCAAATTATTACCAATGCATCCACAATCCCTACCGCCACTTCCCTCAAGACCCTAGGATGTAAGCCATCAGGTCTAGGTGATTTATCCGCCTTGAGTCCCATTATTTTACCGAGTACCACTTCCTTAGTGATTTTGATCGTGTTTAGCTCCTCCCCCCCTTTAGCCCCCTGTTTGTCCAGTGTTGGGATATTCTTAGTGTCTTCTACTGTAAAGACTGATACAAAATATTCATTCAGTTTTTTTGCCATCTCCATATTTCCCACCATTAATTTCCTGGTCTCATCCTCTAAGGGACCAACATTTACTTTAGCCCCCCTTTTTCTTTTTATATAACTATAAAAACTCTTACTATCTGTAAGAGGGAGGAGCTCAGTGTTGTCACTGGGTGGACACAGACAGATTGAAGCTAAAAGACAGAGAATGCTGAAGTTTGGAATGATAACACCCAAAGTCAGGAGATGGGCCCTTTGCCTAGATAAGGGAGGTGGTTGCTAAGAGACCTACAGACCTAATAACACTGCAAACTGCTCAGGCAGCAGACTTGTTGCAACATGTGAGTCACGAGTGAGTTGGTGCCCAGACAACAGAGCCTTGGGCATTCCTGAGAGACACAAACTGGTTCTGTAACCGGGAGAACAGGTTGAGGGAGTCACCCTACGTGGGACGGCTCGCCTGAGGTGTTAACACAGAGTCAGCTTGGGAATGGGATGATCAATGAATCATAGAAATTTACAGCACAGAAGGAGGCCATTCGGCCCATCATGTCCGTGCCGGCCGACAAAGAGCTCTCCACCCTAATCCCACTTTCCAGCACTCGGTCCGTAGCCCTGTAGGTTTCGGCACTTCAGGTGCATATCCAAGTACTTTTTAAATGTGATGAGGGTCTCTGCCTCTACCACCCTGTCAGGCAGTGAGTTCCAGACCCCCACCACCCTCTGGGTGAAAACATTTCTCCTCAAATCCTCTCTAAACTTCCGACCAATTACTTTAAATCTGTGCCCCCTGGTTATTGACCTTTCTGCTAAGGGAAATAGGTCCTTCCTATCCACTCTATCTAGGCCCCTCATAATTTTATACACCTCAATTAGGTCTCCCCTCAGCCTCCTCTGTTCCAAAGAAAACAACCCCAGCCTATCCAATCTCTCCTTATAGCTAAAATTCCCCAGCCCAGGCAACATCCTCATAAATCTCCTCTGCACCCACTCTAGTGCAATCACATCCTTCCTGTAATGTGGTGACCAGAACTGCACGCAGTATTCTAGCTGTGGCCTAACTAGTGTTTTATACAGTTCAAGCATAACCTCCCTGCTCTTATATTCTGTGCCTCAGCTAATAAAGGCAAGTATCCCGTGTGTCTTCTTAACCACCTTATCTACCTGTCCTGCTACCTTCAGGGATCTGTGGACATGCACTCCAAGGTCCCTCTGATCCTCTACACTTCTCAGTGTCCTACCATTTATTGTGTATTCCCTTGCCTTGTTAGCCCTCCCCAAATGCATTACCTCACACTTCTCTGGATTGAATTCCATTTGCCACTGTTCTGCCCACCTGACCAGTCCATTGATATCTTCCTGCAGTCTGCAGCTTTCTTCTTCATTATCAACCACAATCAATGACTAGTGGATTAGAACAGAGAGACCTAGGTGCAGCCCCAGGCAGCTGAATAGTATCAAGGTGGAGCCTGTTCCCTGCAATAGTTGGAATTCTCGGGATGGCCGGAAGTCCACAGCCGAGCAGGCAGCCTCGAGAGTGGGAACTGCTGGCTCCGGGGTCGAGGAACCAGGTTGTGCTACTTGTGTGTCATTCAATGTAATCTGAAGACAGTTGTATTGTGAGACTGTAGTGAGTCAATATCTAGTGAAGTATTACACGGTATTTACAGCACAGAAACAGCCCATTGGGCCCAACAGATCTCTGCCGGTGTTCATGCTCCACACGAGCCTCCTCCCAGCCTTCTTCATCTCACCCCATCAACATATCCCTCAGGTGCTTATCGAGCTTCCCCTTGAATGCATCGAAACTATTCGCTTCAACCACTCCCTGTGGTAGCAAGTTCCACATTCTCACCACTCTCATAGAAACATAGAAGATAGGAGCAGGAGTAGGCCATTCGGCCCCTCGAGCCTGCTCCGCCATTCAATGAGATCATGGCTGATCATCCAAATTCAGTACCCTGTCCCTGCCTTCTCCCCATATCCCTTGATCCCTTTAGCGTTAAGAAATATAAAGACGTTTCTCCTGAATTCCCTGTTGGATTTATTAGTGAATATCTTATATTTATGGCCCCTAGTTCTGGTCTGGCCGCAAGTGGAAACATCTTCTCTGTATCTACTCTATCACAGCCTTTGATAAACTTAAAGTCTTTCATCAGGTCACCCCTCAGTCTTCTATTTTCTAGAGAAAAGAGCCCCAGCCAGTTCAATCTTTTCAATCGGTTTAATCTCTCAGTTCTGGGATCATCTTTCTGCACCTTCTCCAGTGCCTCTATATCCTTTGTATAATATGGACACCAGAACTGTGCCCAGTGCTCCAACTGTGATCTAACCAAGGTTCAATACAAGGTTCACCGAACCTCTCTGCTTTTCAATTCTGTCCCTCTAGTGCTACTTGTCTCTCCCAGTCCTCACTGCACCTTGTTTCTCCTCTCTAATGTTTCATCCTGCTGCCCATCCCCCTGTCTAATTAATTTAACCCCCCTCCACAGCATATCTGGGGAACGGTAGCGTAGTAACATAGAAACATAGAAGATAGGAGCAGGAGTAGGCCATTCGGCCCCTCGAGCCTGCTCCGCTACTTAGAGATCATGGCTGATCATCCAAATTCAGTACCCTGTCCCTGCCTTCTCCCCATATCCCTTGATCCCTTTAGCCTTAAGAAATATATCTGATTCCTTCTTGAATATATTTAATGAATGGCCTCCACCACCTTCTGTGGTGGAGAATTCCACAGGTTCACCACTCTCTGGGTGAAGAAATTCCCCCTCATCTCAGTCCTAAATGGCTTACCCCTTATCCTCAGACTGTGACCCCTGGTTCTGGACTCCCCCGCCATCGGGAACATCCTTCCTGCATCCAGTCTGTCCAGTCCTGTTAGAATTTTATAAGTTTCAATGAGATCCCCTCTCATTCTTCTAAACTCCAGCGAGTATAAGCCCAATCGACCTAATCTCTCCTCATACGTCATTCCTGCCATCCCAGGTATCAGTCTGGTGCTCCCTCAGTACTGCCCCTCCGACAGTGCGGCGCTCCCTCAGTACTGCCCCTCCGACAGTGCGGCGCTCCCTCAGTACTGCCCCTCCGACAGTGCGGCGCTCCCTCAGTACTGTCCCTCCGACAGTGCCTGCTCCCTCAGTACTGTCCCTCCGACAGTGCGTGCTCCCTCAGTACTGCCCCTCCGACAGTGCGGCGTTCCCTCAGTACTGACCCTCCGACAGTGCGGCGCTCCCTCAGTACTGCCCCCCCGACAGTGCGGAGCTCCCTCAGTACTGCCCCTCCAACAGTGCGTGCTCCCTCAGTACTGCCCCTCGGACAGTGCGGAGCTCCCTCAGTACTGCCCCTCGGACAGTGCGGCGCTCCCTCAGTACCGCCCCTCCTACAGTGCGGCGCTCCCTCAGTACTGCCCCTCCGACAGTGCGGCGCTCCCTCAGTACTGCCCCTCCTACAGTGCGGCGCTCCCTCAGTACTGCCCCTCCTACAGTGCAGCACTCCCTCAGTACTGCCCCTCCTACAGTGCGGCGCTCCCTCAGTACTGCCCCTCCTACAGTGCAGCACTCCCTCAGTACCGCCCCTCCGACAGTGCGGAGCTCCCTCAGTACTGCCCCTCCGACAGTGCGGCGCTCCCTCAGTACCGCCCCTCCGACAGTGCGGCGTTCCCTCAGTACTGCCCCTCGGACAGTGCGGAGCTCCCTCAGTACTGCCCCTCCGACAGTGCGTGCTCCCTCAGTACTGCCCCTCCGACAGTGCGGAGCTCCCTCAGTACTGCCCCTCCGACAGTGCGGCGTTCCCTCAGTACTGCCCCTCGGACAGTGCGGAGCTCCCTCAGTACTGCCCCTCCGACAGTGCGTGCTCCCTCAGTACTGCCCCTCCGACAGTGCGGAGCTCCCTCAGTACTGTCCCTCCGACAGTGCGGCGCTCCCTCAGTACCGCCCCTCCTACAGTGCGGCGTTCCCTCAGTACCGCCCCTCCTACAGTGCGGCGCTCCCTCAGTACCGCCCCTCCTACAGTGCGGCGTTCCCTCAGTACCGCCCCTCCTACAGTGCGGCGCTCCCTCAGTACCGCCCCTCCTACAGTGCGGCGTTCCCTCAGTACCGCCCCTCCGACAGTGCGGCGCTCCCTCAGTACTGCCCCTCCTACAGTGCGGCGTTCCCTCAGTACTGCCCCTCCGACAGTGCGGCGCTCCCTCAGTACTGCCCCTCCTACAGTGCGGCGCTCCCTCAGTACTGCCCCTTCGACAGTGCGGAGCTCCCTCAGTACTGGCCCTCCGACAGTGCAGCACTCCCTCAGTACTGCCCCTCCGTCAGTGCGGCGCTCCCTCAGTACTGCCCCTTCGACAGTGCGGAGCTCCCTCAGTACTGCCCCTCCGACAGTGCCGCACTCCCTCAGTACTGCCCCTCCAACAGTGCATCGCTCCCTCAGTGCTGCCCCTCCGTCAGTGCGGCGCTCCCTCAGTACAGCCCCTCCGACAGTGCAGCGCTCCTTCGGCATTGCCCCAGAGCGTCAGCCTAGGTTTATGTGCTCGAGTCCCTGGAGTGGGGACTTTGAACCCACAACTTTCTGACTCAGAGACGAGGGTGCTCCCAATGGAGCCACTGGCTGGTTCTCAAGGTCTTTCACATCCTTGCTAAAGTGCGGTGGCCGGGGGAATTGTCACTGTCCCTTTAATCAGAAGAAAACACGAGAGGGGGGAGGAGACCCTTCAAATATGGAGGGGGTGGGTATCCCTTTAAATGTGAACAGGCGGGGCTGCGCATGTTCATTCGGCCCCCCCACGAATGCGAGGTTATCCACTTTGGTGGCAAAAACAGGAAGGCAGATTATTATTTGAACGGCAATGGATTGGGAGAAGGGGAAGTGCAACGAGACCTGGGTGTCCTTGTGCACCAGTCACTGAAGGTAAGCATGCAGGTGCAGCAGGCGGTTAAGAAGGCAAAAGGTATGTTGGCCTTCGTAGCGAGAGGGTTTGAGTACAGGAACAAGGATGTCTTGCTGCAGTTGTACAGGGCCTTGGTGAGACCACATCTTGAGTATTGTGTGCAGTTTTGGTCGCCTTATCTGAAGAAGGATGTTCTTGCCATGGAAGGAGTGCAGCGAAGATTCACCAGACTGATACCTGGGATGGCAGGAATTACGTATGAAGAGTGATTGGGTCGATTGGGCTTATACTCACTGGAGTTTAGAAGAATGAAAGGGGATCTCATTGAAACTTATAAAATTCTAACATGACTTGACAGACTAGATGCAGGAAGGATGTTCCCGATGGTTGTGGATTCCAGAACCAGGGGTCGCATAGAAACATGGAAGATAGGAGCAGGAGTAGGCCATTCGGCCCCTCGAGCCTGCTCCGCCATTCAATGCGATCATGGCTGATCATCCAAATTCAGTACCCGGTCCCTGCTTTCTCCCCATATCCCTTGATCCCTTTAGCCTTAAGAAATATATCCAACTCCTTCTTGAATATATTTAATGAATTGGCCTCTACTGCCTTCTGTGGTAGAGAATTCCACAGGTTCACCACTCTCTGGGTGAAGAAATTCCTCCTCATTTCTGTCCTAAATGGCTTACCCCTTATCCTTAGACTTAGAGATGAGGAGGAATTACTTCACCCAGAGTGGTGAACCTGTGGAATTCTCTACCACAGAAGGCAGTTGAGGCCAATTCATTAAATATATTCAAGAAGGAGTTAGATATATTTCTTAAGGCTAAAGGGATATGGAGAGAAGGCAGGGACAGGGTACTGAATTTGGATGATCAGCCATGATCTCATTGAATGGTGGAGCAGGCTCAAGGGGCCGAATGGCCTACTCCTGCTCCTATGTTTCTTCTATATTTAATCAGAAGAACACATGAGAAGGCGGTGGTTGTCCCTTTAAATGTGGAGGGGGTGGGTGTCCCTTTAAATGTGGAGGGGGTGGGTGTCCCTTTAAATGTGGAGAGACGGGGCCGCGCATGCTCATTCGGCCTCACCACAACACCAGGCTGCCAGTGCGCCTGCGCGGGGCCTCCGGGAAGCAGACGGAAGGCCGGGCCCGGGGATGAGGCAGAATCAGCGGCCGGGGTAAAGTCAAGTGTTGGGGAATCGATTTAAATCGAGGTGAGGGGGGAGCGGAGAGCGAGATTATAAAGTAAAATACGAGAAAAACCAAACCCGAGAGTCGGGCGGGCGGGACCTCCGCGGACACCGAACGGAGCGGATTGAGCCACGCGGGGGGGCGGAGTGAACCGGAGCAACGTGACTCTGACTGACGGGAGCGCGGACCAATAGGAAGAGGGCTGAGCTGGGAGGACTGAACTGGGCGGCCTGGTCCTCCAACCAATGGCGGCACGGCAAGGGGGCGGGACCTCCTCTCCAGCTCAGGTGCGCTGGGGCCGATTGTGACGCGCTGTCCCCAGGTGAGAGCAGCTCAGGCAGCACAGAGCTGGGGCTGGAATCTGGGAGAGGGGCCGCAGGCAGCACAGAGCTGGGGCTGGAATCTGGGAGAGGGGCCGCAGGCAGCACAGAGCTGGGGCTGGAATCTGGGAGAGGGGCCGCAGGCAGCACAGAGCTGGGGCTGGAATCTGGGAGAGGGGCCGCAGGCAGCACAGAGCCGGGGCTGGAATCTGGGAGAGGGGCCGCAGGCAGCACAGAGCTGGGGCTGGAATCTGGGAGAGGGGCCGCAGGCAGCACAGAGCTGGGGCTGGAATCTGGGAGAGAGGCCGCAGGCAGCACAGAGCTGGGGCTGGAATCTGGGAGAGGGGCCGCAGGCAGCACAGAGCTGGGGCTGGAATCTGGGAGAGGGGCCGCAGGCAGCACAGAGCTGGGGCTGGAATCTGGGAGAGGGGCCGCAGGCAGCACGGAGCTGGGGCTGGAATCTGGGAGAGGGGCCGCAGGCAGCACAGAGCTGGGGCTGGAATCTGGGAGAGGGGCCGCAGGCAGCGGGCCTGGCAAAGGGGCAGAAGCTTCACAATACAAGCTGCTTTCAAATGCAAAATTGTTTCGTACAGACAGCCTTGGTCACTCTGCAGAAAATAACTGTTTAACAATTCATCATAACTCCCCTGCTTTAGGAGAGGCGTAGAGTGCAAAAGCAAGGAAGTTATGATGAAACTGTGTAAAAGACTGGAGTCAGCTGTGGCTCAGTGGATAGCAGAGTCAGAAGGTTGTGGGTTCAAATCCCGCTCCAGGGACTTGAGCATATAAAGCGAGGCTGACACTCCAGTGCGGTGCTGAGGGAGCGCTGCACTGTCGGAGGGGCAGTACTGAGGGAGCGCCGCAGTGTCGGAGGGGCAGTACTGAGGGAGCACCGCACTGTCGGAGGGGCAGTACTGAGGGAGCGCCGCACTGTCGGAGGGGCAGTACTGAGGGAGCGCCGCACTGTCAGAGGGGCAGTACTGAGGGAGCGCCGCACTGTCGGAGGGGCAGTACTGAGGGAGCGCCGCACTGTCGGAGGGGCAGTACTGAGGGAGCGCCGCACTGTCGGAGGGGCAGTACTGAGGGAGCACCGCACTGTCGGAAGGGCAGTACTGAGGGAGCGCTGCACTGTCGGAGGGGCAGTACTGAGGGAGCGCCTCACTGTCGGAGGGGCAGTACTGAGGGAGCTCCGCACTGTCGGAGGGGCAGTACTGAGGGAGCTCCGCACTGTTGGAGTGGCAGTACTGAGGGAGTGCTGCACTGTCAGAGGGGGAATACTGAGGGAGTGCTGCACTGTTGGAGGGGCAGTACTGAGGGAGTGCCTCACTGTCGGAGGGGCAATGCTGAGGGAGCGCCTCACTGTCGGAGGGGCAATACTGAGGGAGCGCCTCACTGTCGGAGGGGCAGTGCTGAGGGAGCGCCTC
Source organism: Somniosus microcephalus (assembly GCF_052327205.1). Taxonomy (NCBI): domain Eukaryota; kingdom Metazoa; phylum Chordata; class Chondrichthyes; order Squaliformes; family Somniosidae; genus Somniosus; species Somniosus microcephalus. Next base: position 47,764 of record NW_028225769.1, read on the forward strand.
ACTGTCGGAGGGGCAGTACTGAGGGAGCTCCGCACTGTCGGAGGGGCAGTACTGAGGGAGCTCCGCACTGTTGGAGTGGCAGTACTGAGGGAGTGCTGCACTGTCAGAGGGGGAATACTGAGGGAGTGCTGCACTGTCGGAGGGGCAGTACTGAGGGAGTTCCGCACTGTCGGAGGGGCAGTGCTGAGGGAGCGCCGCACTGTCGGAGGGGCGGTACTGAGGGAGTGCTGCACTGTTGGAGGGGCAGTACTGAGGGAGCGCCGCACTGTCGGCGGGGCAGTACTGAGGGAGCGCCGCACTGTTGGAGGGGCAGTACTGAGGGAGCGCCGCACTGTCGGAGGGGCGGTGCTGAGGGAGCGCTGCTCCATCGGAGGAGCAGTACTGAGGGAGCGCCGCACTGTCGGCGGGGCAGTACTGAGGGACTGCTGCACTGTCGGATGGGCAGTGCTGCGGGAGAGCCGCATTGTCGGAGGGACAGTACTGAGGGAGTGCCGCATTGTCGGAGGGGCAGTACTGAGGGAGCGCTGCACTGTCGGAGGTGCCGTCCTACGGATGAGACGTTAAACCGAGGCCCCCGTCTGCCCCCTCAGGTCGATGTAAAAGATCCCGTGGTGCTATTTCCAAGAAGTTATCCCCGGTGTTTTGAGCCCAATATTTATCCCTCAATCAACATGACAAAAAAACAGATTAACTGGTCATTATCATATTGCTGTTTCTGGGAGCTTGCTGTGCGCAAATTGGCTGCAGCGTTTCCCACATTACAACAGTGAATACACTTCAAATGTACTTCATTGGCTGTAAAGCGCTTTGGGACGTCCGGTGGTCGTGAAAGGCAGTTAAGAAGGCAAATGGTATGCTGGCCTTCATTACAAGAGGATTTGAATACAGGATTGAAGAAGTCTTACTCCAATTATATCTTCTTCTTCTTTCTTAGGCAGTCTCTTGGAACCGAGGATGACTTGCTTCCACATTAAAAATGAGTTCTCAGGTGTAAGGGGAAACCGGGAGAGCTTCTTCTCCCCGAGATGGACCCTCTGATATAAAGGGTCGACTGGATCCGTGTTTATCTGTAATTTAAACAGAGGTCTGGTCGTCTTCCGAGCTCTTTCCCCTAGAGGAGAGGGTAGAAAGGGGGTCTTTAGTGTTAAATGGTTTCACCTGGGTCCATTGCTTCCATCGCATACCCATCGGTTCCTGTAGACAAACACACGTATCACTTGTCATTAATACAGTACATGGCCCCATCCAACGGGCCCCATTCCCTTTCTTCCGATAACTTGCGTCATTACTTGTTGACCTATTCTGGGCAACTCGTCTGGTTTAAGTCCAGCATTCTGCCTTTCTAGATCTTTAATCTGTTGTTGGTTCCTTACTTCTTTATTTAGTGCTTGTACCCCCTGATTTAGTTGTACTAAGTATCGCCTTAATCTATCTTGCACTGGTCCTGGTTCTCCCACCCCTCCAGCCAAATCCTCTGGTAGTCTCCTAGCTCGTCCTGTCATTAATTCATAGGGGGTCAGTCCGGTCGTTCGTCCTGGGGTGGCTCGCAGCCTCATTAGTATGCTGGGTAATAATTTCGACCATCCCTTCCCTGTTTCTTTGGATGACTTTTGTCAGCTCGTTTTTCAGTGTCCTATTCATTCTTTCTACCATCCCCGAGCTCTGGGGGTGATATGGTATGTGGTATTTTTGTGTCACATGTAGCAGCTTACAGATTTCTTTCATTATTTTGCTGGTGAAATGAGTGCCGTTGTCTGAGTCAATTTGCAGAGGCACTCCCCAACGGGGTATAACCTCGGTAGCCAATATTAGTGCAACTGTTTGTGCAGAGCAGTCTCGGGTGGCAAAGGCTTCCACCCAGCTGGTAAATTGGTCAATTATTACCAGGCAATATTTCTTCCCCCGGTCCTGCGCTAAGGGGCCGGTAAAGTCAATTTGTAAGTTTTCCCAGGGTCCTTGGGGCCTGGGTTGGTTTGCTACTCTAACTCGACATCTCTGTCCTACATTATTCTTGTGCATATTATACAGCGGTGGCAATATTTCACTACTTCCCGACCTATCTTTGGCCACCACCAGTACTGTGTCAGTAGGTGCAACATGTTACTTCTGCCAGTATGTGTTACACCATGGTATAGCGCCATCAGTTGTTGTCTACAACATTCCGGTGCCACCACCTGGTTACGTGGGCCCCATTTCCAAATTCCATCTTGTAATTGCGCGCCAGCTTGTCTCCATTTCTCTTTTTGCTCTTTACGAGTATTTTCTTGTAGCTCCATTATATTCACTTCCTGTACCCCACTGACTATCATGACCATATTTATTTCGTTTTTGAACGCGTCCTCTGGTTGCATTTCTTCCGCAGCTAGTTTTGCGGCTAGATCTGCATACCTATTCCCCATAGGGGCCTGGTCCTGGGGTTCATAGAAACATAGAAGATAGGAGCCGGAGTAGGCCATTCGGCCCCTCGAGCCTGCTCCGCCATTCAATGAGATCATGGCTGATCATCCAAATTCAGTACCCTGTCCCTGCCTTCTCCCCATATCCCTTGATCCCTTTAGCCTTAAGAAATATATCCAACTCCTTCTTGAATATATTTAATGAATTGGCCTCCACTGCCTTCTGTGGTAGAGAATTCCACAGGTTCACCACTCTCTGGGTGAAGAAATTCCTCCTCATCTGTCCTAAATGGCTTACCCCTTATCTTTAGACTGTGACCCCTGGTTCTGGACTCCCCGACCATCGGGAACATCCTCCCTGCATCCAGTCTGTCCAGTCCTGTTAGAATTCTATAAGTTTCAATGAGATCACCTCTCATTCTTCTAAACTCCAGCGAGTATAAGCCCAATCGACCCAATCTCTCCTCATACATCATTCCTGCCATCCCAGGTATCAGTCTGGTGAATATTCGCTGTACTCGCTCCATGGCAAGAACATCCTTCCTCAGATAAGATGACCAAAACTGCACACAATACTCAAGGTGTGGTCTCACCAAGGCCCTGTACAACTGCAGCAAGACATCCTTGTTCCTGTACTCAAACCCTCTCGTTACGAAGGCCAACATACCATTTGCCTTCTTAACCGCCTGCTGCACCTGCATGCTTACCTTCAGCGACTGGTGCACAAGGACGCCCAGGTCACTTTGCACTTCCCCTTTTCCCAATCTATTGCCATTCAGATAATAATCTGCCTTCCTGTTTTTGACACCAAAGTGGATAACCTCGCATTTATCCACGTTATATTGCATCTGCCATGCTTCTGCCCAATCACCCAACCTGTCCAAATCATACTGGAGTTTCTCGGCATCCTCACAGCACACACGCCCACCCAGCTTTGTGTCGTCTGCAAACTTGGAGATATTACATCTAGTTCCCTCATCCAGATCATTTATATTATGAATTGCTGGGGTCCAAGGACCGATCCCTGCGGTACCCCACTAGTCACTGCCTGCCACTCGGAAAAAGAGCCATTTATTCCAACTCTTTGCTTCCTGTCTGCCAACCAGTTCTCTATCTAAGTCAATACCTTGCCCCCAATCCCATGTGCCTTAACTTTACACGCTAATCTCTTATGCGGGACCTTATTGAAAGCCTTTTGAAAGTCCAAATACACCACATCCACTGGTTCTCCCTTATCTATTGTACCAGTTACATCCTATATTCCGGGGTATAGAATCTTCAGGCGAGACAGAGGGGGGTGTAAAAGGGGAGGGGGTGTTGCAATATTAATTAAGGAGTCAATTACTGCTGTAAGGAGGGATGATATATTAGTGGGTTCCTCTAATGAGGCCATATGGGTAGAACTTAAAAACAAAAAGGGGGCAAGCACTTTGCTGGGAGTGTACTATAGGCCCCCAAACAGTCAGGGGGAGATAGAGGAACAGATATGTAGGCAAATCTCAGAAAAGTGTGAAAATAATAGGGTAATAATAGTGGGGGATTTCAACTTCCCCAATATAAATTGGGATAGTCAGAGTGTGAAAGGCTTAGAGGGTGCAAAATTCTTAAAGTGCATCCAGGAGAGCTTTTTGAGCCCACATGTAGAAAGTCCTACAAGAGAGGGGGCGGTACTGGACCTAATTCTAGGGAATGTAGCCGGGCAGGTGGTGGAAGTGTCTGTAGGAGAGCATTTTGGCGATAGTGACTATAATTCGGTGAGATTTAAGGTGGTCATGGAAAAAGACAAAGACGGCCCGGAAATAAGGGTTCTAAATTGGGGGAAGGCGGATTTTAATAAGATAAGGCAGGATCTGGCCAAAGTGGACTGGGAGCAGCTACTTATAGGAAAATCCACATCAAAACAGTGGGAGACTTTCAGAAGGGAAATAGAGAGAGTACAACACCAACATGTTCCTGTAAAGGTCAAGGGTGGGACCAACAAGCAAAGGGAACCTTGGATGACAAGGGATATACAAAAATGCATTAGGAAAAAAAGGGGGGCTTATGGCAGTTACAAAAGACAAAAGACGGAGGAAGCCCTAGAGGCGTATAAAAGGTGCAGGGGCATACTTAAAAAGGAAATTAGGAGGGCGAGGAGGGGCCATGAAATAACACTGGCGAGCAAAATAAAGGAAAATCCTAAGATGTTTTATAAGTATATTAAGGGCAAGAGGATAACCAGGGAAAGGGTAGGGCCCATTAGGGACCAAAGTGGCAAGCTGTGTGTAGAGCCAGATGAAGTAGGTGGGGTTTTTAATGAATTTTTTGCCTCTGTGTTCACTATGGAGAAAGACGATGTAGACATAGAAGTCGGGCAAGGGGACTGTGACATACTTGAACATATTAGCATCGAGAGGGAGGAGGTACTAGCGGTTTTAGCAGCCCAAAAAGTGGATAAATCCCCAGGCCCGGACGAGATGTATCCCAGGCTGTTGTGTGAGGCAAAGGAGGAGATTGCAGGGGCTCTGAAACAAATTTTCAGAACCTCTCTGGCCACAGGGGATGTACCAGAGGACTGGAGAACAGCTAACGTAGTACCATTATTCAAGAAGGGTAGCAGGGATAAACCAGGGAATTACAGGCCAGTGAGCCTAACATCTGTGGTAGGGAAATTATTGGAAAAAATTCTGAGGGACAAAATTAGTCTCCACTTGGAGAGGCAAGGATTAATCGGGGATAGTCAGCATGGCTTTGTCAAGGGTAAATCATGTCTGACCAATCTGATTGAATTTTTCGAGGGGGTGACTAGGTGTGTGGATGAGGGAAATGCTGTGGATGTGGTTTACATGGACTTCAGTAAAGCTTTTGACAAAGTCCCGCATAGGAGACTGGTCAAGAAGGTAAGAGCCCATGGGATCCAGGGGGCCTTGGTGCGTTGGATCCTAAACTGGCTGAGTGGCAGGAGGCAGAGGGTGATGGTCGAAGGTTGCTTTTGTGACTGGAAGCCTGTGTCCAGTGGGGTACCTCAGGGATCGGTGCTGGGTCCCTTGCTGTTTGTGATCTACATTAATGATTTGGATGAGAATGTAAAAGGTATGATCAGTAAGTTCGCGGATGACACGAAAATTGGTGGGGTGGTAAATTGCGAGGAGGAAAGCCTCAGGCTACAGGACGATATTAACGGGTTGGTCAGATGGGCGGAAAAGTGGCAAATGGAATTTAACCCTGAAAAGTGTGAGGTGATGCATTTTGGACGGACAAATAAGGCAAGGGAATACACAATGAGTGGTAGGACCCTAGGAAGTACAGAGGGTCAGAGGGACCTTGGTTTACATGTACATAGGTCCCTGAAGGCAGCGGAACAGGTAGATAAGGTGGTTAAAAAGGCATATGGGATACTTGCCTTCATTAGCAGAGGCATAGAATATAAGAGCAGGGAGGTTATGATGGAGCAGTACAAAACGCTGGTGAGGCCACAGCTGGAGTACTGTGTGCAGTTCTGGTCACCTCACTATAGGAAGGATGTGATTGCTTTGGAGAGGGTGCAGAGAAGATTCACCAGGATGTTGCCTGGGATGGAGCGCCTCAGCTATGAAGAAAGACTAAACAGGCTGGGGTTGTTTTCCTTGGAGCAAAGGAGGCTGAGGGGGGACCTGATTGAGGTGTACAAAATGATGAGGGGCATAGATAGGGTAGATAAAGAGGAACTTTTCCCCTTAGTAGGGGGGTCAATAACAAGGGGGCATAGATTCAGGTTAAGGGGCAGGAGATTTAGAGGGGATTTGAGGAGGAACTTTTTCACCCAGAGGGCGGTTGGAAGCTGGAGCTCACTGCCTGAAAGGGTGGTAGAGGCAGGAACCCTCACAACATTCAAGAAGCATTTGGATGGGCACTTGAAATGCCATTGCATACAAGGCTATGGACCAAATGCTGGAAAATGGGATTAGACTGGACAGGGATTGATGGACGGCGCAGACACGATGGGCCGAAGGGCCTCTTTCTGTGCTGTAAAACTCTATGACTCAAAAAATTCCAGTGGATTAGTCAAGCATGATTTACCTTTTGTAAATCCATGTTGACTTTGTCCAATCCGGTCACTTTTTCCAAGTGCTCTGCTATTACATCCTTTATAATGGACTCTAGCATTTTCCCCACTACCGACGTCAGGCTTACCGGTCTGTAATTCCCCATATTCTCTCTACCACCTTTTTTGAATAGTGGGGTAACATTAGCTACCCTCCAATCCATGGGAACTGTTCCAGATTCCATCGAATGTTGGAAGATGATCAGCAATGCATCTACTATTTCTAGGGCCACTTTCTTAAGTACCCTAGGATGTAGATTATCAGGCCCTGGGGATTTATCGGCCTTCAATCCCATCAATTTCCCGAACAATATTGATTTCTTTCAGTTCCACCCTTTCATCAGACCCTATGTTCCCCGACATCTCTGGGAGGTTATTTGTGTCCTCCTTTGTGAAGACAGAACCAAAGTATGTGTTTAAGACCAGGACCAGTGCAAGATAGATTAAGGCGATACTTAGTACAACTAAATCAGGAGGTACAAGCACTAAATAAAGAAGTAAGGAACCAACAACAGATTAAAGATCTAGAAAGGCAGAATGCTGGACTTAAACCAGACGAGTTGCCCAGAATAGATCAACAAGCAATGACGCAAGTTATCGGAAGAAAGGGAATGGGGCCCGTTGGATGGGGCCATGTACTGTATTAATGACAAGTGATACGTGTGTTTGTCTACAAGAACCGATGGGTATGTGATGGAAGTAATGGACCCAGGTGAAACCATTTAACACTAAAGACCCCCTTTCTACCCTCTCCTCTAGGGGAAAGAGCTCGGAAGATGACCAGACCTCTGTTTAAATTACAGATAAACATGGATCCAGTCGACCCTTTATATCAGAGGGTCCGTCTCGGGGAGAAGAAGCTCTCCCGGTTTACCCTTACACCTGAGAACTCATTTTTAATGTGGAAGCAAGTCACCCTCGGTTCCGGGGGACTGCCTAAGAAGAAAGAAGAAGATATAATTGGAGTAAGACTTCTTTACTCCTGTACTCAAATCCTCTTGTAATGAAGGCCAGCATACCATTTGCCTTCTTAACTGCCTTTCACGACCACCGGACGTCCCAAAGCGCTTTACAGCCAATGAAGTACTTTTGAAGTGTATTCACTGTTGTAATGTGGGAAACGCTGCAGCCAATTTGCGCACAGCAAGCTCCCACAAACAGCAATGTGATAATTACCAGATAATGTTTTTTCGTCATGTTGATTGAGGGATAAATATTGGGCTCAAAACACCGGGGATAACTTCTTGGAAATAGCACCACGGGATCTTTTACGTCGACCTGAGGGGGCAGACGGGGGCCTCGGTTTAACGTCTCATCCATAGGACGGCACCTCCGACACTGCAGCGCTCCTTCATTACTGTCCCTCCGACAATGCGGCGCTCCCGCAGCACTGTCCCTCCGACAATGCGGCGCTCCCTCAGTACTGCCCCTCCGACAATGCGGCGCTCCCTCAGTACTGTCCCTCCGACAGTGCGGCGCTCCCTCAGTACTGTCCCTCCGACAGTGCGGCGCTCCCTCAGTACTGTCCCTCCGACAGTGCGGCGCTCCCTCAGTACTGTCCCTCCGACAGTGCGGCGCTCCCTCAGCACTGCCCCTCCGACAGTGCGGCGCTCCCTCAGTACTGTCCCTCCGACAATGCGGCTCTCCCTCAGTACTGCCCCGCCGACAGTGCGGCGCTCCCTCAACTACTGCCCCTCCAACAGTGCGGCGCTCCTTCAGTACTGTCCCTCCGACAGTGCGGTGCTCCCTCAGTACTGCCCCTCCGACAGTGCGGCGCTCCTTCAGTACTGTCCCTCCGACAGTGCGGCGCTCCCTCAGCACTGACCCTCCGACAGTGCGGCGCTCCCTCAGTACTGCCCCTCCGACAGTGCGGCGCTCCTTCAGTACTGTCCCTCCGACAGTGCGGTGCTCCCTCAGTACTGCCCCTCCGACAGTGCGGCGCTCCTTCAGTACTGTCCCTCCGACAGTGCGGCGCTCCTTCAGTACTGTCCCTCCGACAGTGCGGTGCTCCCTCAGTACTGCCCCTCCGACAGTGCGGCGCTCCCTCAGTTCTGCCCCTCCGACAGTGCGGCGCTCCCTCAGCACTGACCCTCCGACAGTGCGGCGCTCCCTCAGTACTGCCCCTCCGACAGTGCGGCGCTCCCTCAGTACTGCCCCTCCGACAGTGCGGTGCTCCCTCAGTACTGCCCCTCCGACAGTGCGGTGCTCCCTCAGTACTGCCCCTCCGACAGTGCGGCGCTCCCTCAGTACTGCCCCTCCGACAGTGCGGCGCTCCCTCAGTACTGCCCCGCCGACATTGCGGCGCTCCCTCTGTACTGCCCCTCTGATACGCTTATCAATTACTCCATTAAAGGCGATGAATTAGGAAGGTAATGAAAAGGCTTTTATTAACTAAAGAACAGAGCATGCCTCTCGTGGACGACTGGTTCCAAGAAGGAAGTGGGTAGCCGAAACACCCACCTTTACACCTGGCCATGTGGGCGGAGCCAGCTGAGGCATGCATTGGTACACAGCGCCAACCAGAGGTAACAATATGCAATAACAGTGGTTTACCACATTCACCCCTTGTTTAAAATTGAGTCCGGCGGGGTAAAGTGTACTACAAGTTCGTGTAGGTAAGTCTATCAGGAGGCCTTGTCTGACGTCCTGATCGTCGTGGTGGCGGCGGCGGTGGTGCAGTATCCAACGTCGAATCTGGTGTCTGGGTGGTCAACGAAGGGTCCTGGGGCTCCGGCATGCCGTCTACAGGGGTTGGGTTGGGAGGGGTGGTGGGGGATAACGGTGGTAGTTCAGGGGCACCCGAGGGTGCGAGGTCTCGTATGGAGACCGTGTCCTCCCGCCCGTCTGGGTATGCCACGTAGGCATACTGGGGGTTGGCGTGTAGGAGGTTCACCCTCTCGACCAGGGGGTCCATTTTATGGGTCCTCACGTGCCTCCGCAGTAGGACGGGCCCAGGAGAAGTCAGCCATGTCGGTAGCGAGGTTCCCGATGTGGACTTCCTGGGGAAAACGAACATTTGCTCATGAGGGGTGGCATTAGTGGCAGTACAAAGCAGTGACCGGATGGAGTGGAGCGCCGCAGGGAGGACCTCCTGCCAGCGAGAGGTCGGAAGGCCCTTAGATTTTAAGGCTAAGAGGATGGCCTTCCAAACCGTTACGTTCTCTCTTTCCACCTGGCCGTTCCCCCGGGGGTTGTAGCTGGTGGTCCTACTCATAGCAATACCTCTCGCGAGCAGGTACTGCCGAAGTTCGTCGCTCATGAAAGATGAGCCCCTGTCGCTATGTATATAGCTCGGGAACCCGAACAAGGCGAAGAGGTCATTCAGACATTTGATGACCGTGGTACTGGTCATGTCTGGGCAGGGGATGGCAAACGGGAAACGGGAGTACTCATCAATTATGTTGAGGAAGTACACGTTGCGGTCAGAGGAGGGGAGGGGCCCTTTAAAATCGATGCTCAGGCGCTCGAAGGGGCGAGTGGCCTTGATCAGGCTTGCTCTGTCTGGCCTATAAAAATGCGGTTTGCACTCAGCACAGATTTGGCAGTTCCTGGTCATGGTCCTGACCTCCTCGATGGAGTAGGGCAGGTTACGGGATTTGATGAAATGGAAGAACCTGGTGACCCCCGGGTGGCAGAGGTCATTGTGGAAGGACTGCAGCCTATCGACCTGTGCGTTGGCGCATGTACCACGTGATAGGGCATCTGGGGGCTCATTGAGTTTCCCGGGCCGGTACAAGATATCGTAATTGTAGGTGGAGAGTTCGATTCTCCACCTCAAGATTTTGTCATTCTTGATTTTGCCCCTCTGCTTATTATTAAACATAAAAGCAACTGAACGCTGGTCAGTGAGAAGGGTAAACCGTTTTCTGGCCAGGTAATGCCTCCAGTGACGCACCGCTTCCACAATAGCCTGGGCCTCCTTTTCGACAGAGGAGTGTCGAGTCTCGGGGCCCTGGAGGGTCCTTGAGAAAAAGGCCACGGGTCTCCCCGCCTGGTTAAGGGTCGCAGCTAGGGCGAAGTCGGATGCATCGCTCTCCACTTGGAAGGGGATGGACTCATCCACTGCGTGCATTGTGGCCTTCGCAATATCGCTCTTGATAAGAGTGAAGGCTGCACACGCCTCTGGTGTCAGGGGGAAGGAGGTGGATTTGATGAGGGGCCTGGCTTTGTCCGCATAGTGGGGCACCCACTGGGCATAGTAAGAGAAGAACCCCAGGCATCTCTTCAGTGCTTTTTGGCAGTGGGGGAGGGGGAGCTCCATAAGGGGGCGCATTCTGTCGGGGTCGGGCCCGATGACTCCGTTCTCCACTACGCAGCCGAGAATGGCAAGGCGCTTGGTGCGAAACATACATTTCTCCTTATTGTATGTTAGATTCAGCCGTTGGGCCGTACGGAGGAATTTTTCTAGATTAACGTCATGGTCCTGCTGGTCGTGGCCACAGATGGTGACGTTATCCAGATAGGGAAAGGTGGCCTGCAGCGCATTCTGGTCAACCATCCGGTCCATCTCCCTTTGGAAGACCGAAACACCGTTGGTGACGCCGAAGGGAACCCTAAGGAAGTGGTAGAGGCGGCCGTTCGCCTCGAAGGCAGTATACTGGTGGTCCTCATGGCGGATGGGGAGTTGGTGGTATGCTGACTTAAGGTCAATGGTGGAGAATACTTTGTATTGCGCAATCTGATTGACCATATCAGATATGCGGGGAAGGGGGTATGCGTCCAGCTGAGTGTACCGGTTTATGGTTTGGCTGTAGTCAATGACCAAGCGGCGTTTATCGGTGGTTTTAACGACTACAACCTGGGCTCGCCAGGGGCTGGTGCACCCTTCGATAATGCCCTCCTTCAAGAGCCGCTCCACCTCAGAGCTAATAAAAGCTCTGTCCCCGGTGCTGTACCGCCTGCCCTTGGTAGCGATGGGTTTACAGTCGTGGGTGAGGTTAGCGAACAAGGGAGCGGGGGGGGACTTTGAGTGTGGAAAGGCTGCAAGTGGTGTGCGGCGGGCGATTTAAAGGGTGTTGGTTGCAGACTGTGAGTGGGGGGAGGGGTCCACCGTATGCTAATGTGACACTTTTAAGGTGGCACTGAAAATCCAACCCTAGCAGCACGGCAGCGCAAAGACGGGGCAGGACTAGAAGTTTAAAATTTTTATATTCTGTGCCCCCAACCGAAAGGGTCACCACACAGTAGCCACCGACGTCCATTGAATGGGACTTAGACGCCATAGAAATGCGATGGCGCGTTGGCAGGACCGTGAGGGAGTGGCTACGTACCGTGTCGGGGTGAATAAAACTCTCTGTGCTCCCGCTGTCAAATAGGCAAGTGGTGGCGCGGCCGTTTACCATGATGTCCATCATGGAGCTGGACAGATGATGAGGGAGGGCTTGATCCAGCGTAACGGAGGCCAGTGTATGGCTTAGTGAGTCGATATGGTCGTCCGACGAGACGGTGGTCGAGTCCGGAGACAAAATGGCGGTTGAGTGCAGCGGACAAAATGGCGGCGGCCATGCGGCCGGAGGTGCACAAAATGGCGGATAAGATGGCTGCCCCCACGGTTCGCACGCGGCGCTGCTGGCGTTCGTGGGTTTCCCCCTGCAGGCATTGGCGTAATGGCCTTTCTTCCCGCAGCCCGAGCAGGTAGCGGTCTTAGCCGGGCAGTGCGCTCTGGGGTGTTTTAACTGGCCACAGACATAGCACTTTTGGGCCTGGTTACGGGGCATCGCTGCAGTTGGTACCGGGGGCGGCGGTCCCAGTTGATTTCGGGACATCGCTGCAGCAGTTGGTGCCGGGGGCGGCGGTCCCATGTCCCACGGTCGCGATGGCCATGGCGCGGCGCCGTTACGTGAGTATGCTTCGAGGTTTCAGTGGGCCGCATCTAACGAGAGCGCAAGGGCTACGGCCGTCTTCACGTCGAGCTCCTTGCTTTCGAGCAGTCTCTGCCGGGAGTAGTCGGACTGGAGGCCCCTAACGAAGGCATCACAGGTAAGTCCCTCCGCGTGCCCCGCAGCCGTTACCTCCTTACAGTCGCAGTCCCTGCAGAGTGTCTGTAACGCCCGTAAAAATGCCTCTACCGATTCCCCCGGTTGCTGCCTGCGGGATCCCAAGAGGTGTCTGGCGTAAATCGTGTTCACTGGGCGCGTGTATTGCCCTTTTAGTAGTTCGAGGGCCGCCGTGTACGTAGTAGCATCCCGGATGAGTGTATATACTTGAGGGCTCACCTGGGCGGTCAAAACTTTTAGTTTGTTCTCCTCCGATGTCACGGCGGAGGCTTCTAGGAAGGATTCAAAGCAGCTCAGCCAGTGTTCGAAATTGGTCGATGAACCCGCTGCTTGAGGGTCGAGGTCCAGGCATGCTGGTCTGAGGGCTCGCAGCAACGCCTGCTGTTGTTGCTGTTCAGGTGTCGCCATTTTACTTTTGGTTAATAAAATTGATAGGCTTATCAATTACTCCATAAAAGGCGATGAATTAGGAAGGTAATGAAAAGGCTTTTATTAACTAAAGAACAGAGCATGCCTCTCGTGGACGACTGGTTCCAAGAAGGAAGTGGGTAGCCGAAACACCCACCTTTATACCTGGCCATGTGGGCGGAGCCAGCTGAGGCATGCATTGGTACACAGCGCCAACCAGAGGTAACAATATGCAATAACAGTGGTTTACCACACCCTCCGACAGTGTGGCGCTCCCTCAGCACTGCCCCTCCGACACTGCGGCGCTCCCTCAGTACTGCCCCTCCGACAGTGCGGCGCTCCCTCAGTTCTGCCCCTCCGACAGTGCGGCACTCTTTCAGTACTGACCCTCCGTCAGTGCGGCGCTCCCTCAGTACTGCCCCTCCGACAGTGCGGCGCTCCCTCAGTACTGCCCCTCCGACAGTGCGGCGCTCCCTCAGTACTGCCCCTCCGACAGTGCGGCGCTCCCTCAGTACCGCCCCTCCGACAGTGCGGCGCTCCCTCAGTACCGCCCCTCCGACAGTGCGGCGCTCCCTCAGTACCGCCCCACCGACAGTGCCTCACTCCCTCAGTACTGCCCCTCCGACAGTGCGGTGCTCCCTCAGTACTGCCCCTCCGACAATGCGGCGCTCACTCAGTACTGCCCCTCCGACAATGCGGCGCTCACTCAGTACTGCCCCTCCGACAGTGCGGCGCTCACTCAGTACTGCCCCTCCGACAGTGTGGCGCTCCCTCAGTACTGCCCCTCCGACAGTGCGGCGCTCCCTCAGCACCGCACTGGAGTGTCTGCCTCGCTTTATGTGCTCAAGTCCCTGGAGCGGGATTTGAACCCACAACCTTCTGACTCTGCTATCCACTAAGCCACAGCTGACTCCAGTCTTTTACACAGTTTCATCATAACTTCCTTGCTTTTGCACTCTACGCCTCTCCTAAAGCAGGGGAGTTATGATGAACTGTTACAGTTTTTTTTGCAGAGTGACCCAGGCTGTCTGTAGGAAATAATTTTACATTTGAAAGAAGCTTGTACTGTAAAGCTTGTGCCCCATTGCCAGGCCCGCTGCCTGCGGCCCCTCTCCCAGATTCCAGCCCCAGCTCTGTGCTGCCTGCGGCCCCTCTCCCAGATTCCAGCCCCAGCTCTGTGCTGCCTGCGGCCCCTCTCCCAGATTCCAGCCCCAGCTCTGTGCTGACTGCGGCCCCTCTCCCAGATTCCAGCCCCAGCTCTGTGCTGCCTGCGGCCCCTCTCCCAGATTCCAGCCCCAGCTCTGTGCTGCCTGCGGCCCCTCTCCCAGATTCCAGCTCCAGCTCTGTGCTGCCTGCGGCCCCTCTCCCAGATTCCAGCCCCAGCTCTGTGCTGCCTGCGGCCCCTCTCCCAGATTCCAGCCCCAGCTCTGTGCTGCCTGCGGCCCCTCTCCCAGATTCCAGCCCCAGCTCTGTGCTGCCTGAGCTGCTCTCACCTGGGGACAGCGCGTCACAATCGGCCCCAGCGCACCTGAGCTGGAGACCCAGGTCCCGCCCCCTAGCCGCGCCACCATTGGTTGGAGGATCAGAACGCCCAGTTCAGTCCTCCCACCTGAGCCCTCGTCCTATTGGTCAGCGCTCCAGTCAGTTACATGCCGCAGCCGGCCTGGCCTCTTCCTCTGAAAACGTCACAATCGGGTCCCAGCCTCAGCGCCAGGGGCGGGAAGGTCCCGCACCCTAGCTGCGCCGCCATTGGTTGGAGGACCAGCAAGCCCAGTAGTCCTCCCAGCTCAGCCCTCTTCCTATTGGTCCGCGCTCCCGTCAGTCAGAATCACATTGCTCCGGCTCACTACGCCACCCCGCTCCGTTCGGCGTCCGTGGAGGTCCCGCCCGTCCACCTCTCAGGTTTGGTTTTTCTCATATTTTACTTTATGATCTCGCTCTCCGCTCCCCCCTCACCTCGATTTAAATCGATTCCCCAACACTGTACCCGGCCGCTGATTCCGCCTCTTCCTGGGCCCGGCCTTCCGTGTGCTCGCCGGAGGACCCGCGCAGGAGCCCTGGTAACCTGGTTTTGTGATGGGGCCGAATGAGCATGCGCGGCCTCGCCTCTCCACATTTAAAGGGACACCCACCCCCTCCACATTTAAAGGGACACCCACCCACTCCACATTTAAAGGGCCACCCACCCCCTCCACATTTAAAGGGACTCCCTCCCGCCCTCTCATGTCCTCTACTGTGGAGGAGGAATTCCTGGAGTGTTTACGGGATGGTTTCCTGGACCAATATGTCGAGGAACCAACCAGAGATCAGGCCATCTTAGACTGGGTATTATGTAACGAGAAAGGATTAATTAGCAATCTTGTTGTAAGAGGCCCCTCGGGTTGGAGTGATCATAATATGATCGAATTCTTCATTAAGATCGAGAATGAAGTTGTTGACTCAGAGACTAGGGTCCTAAATTTAAATAAAGGAAACTACGATGGTCTGAGGAGCGAGTTGGGTAGGATTGATTGGGGAATGTCACTCAAAGGGTTGACGGTGGATAGGCAATGGCAAACATTCAAAGACCGCATGGATGAACTACAGAATTTGTTCATCCCAGTTTAGCATAAAAATAAAACAAAAAAGGTGACTCAACCGTGGCTAACAAGGGAAATTAGGGATAGCATAAGATCCAAGGAGAGGACATATAAATTGGCCAGAAAAAGCAGTAAACCTGAGGATTGGGAGCAGTTTAGGATTCAGCAAAGGAGGAGAAAGGGATTCATTAAGAAGGGGAAAATAGATTATGAGAGTAAGCTTTCAGGGAACATAAAAACTGACTGTAAAAGCTTTTATAGATATGTGAAGAGAAAAAGAACATAAGAACATAAGAAGTAGGAGCAGGAGTAGGCCATATGGCATCTCGGGCCTGCTCCGCCATTCAATAGGATCATGGCTGATCCGAACCTGGACTTACGTCCACTTCCCTGCCCTCTCCCCGTAACCCCTAAGTCCCTTATCAGTTAGGAAACTGTCTATCTCCATTTTAAATTTATTTAATGTCGCAGCTTCCACAGCTATCTGAGGTAGCAAATTCCATAGATTTACCACCCTCTGAGTGAAGAAGTTTCTCCTCATCTCAGTTTTGAAACAGCAGCCCCTTATTCTAAGATTATGCCCCCTAGTTCTAGTCTCACCCATCAGTGGAAACATTCTCCCCGCATCCACCCGATCAAGCCCCCGCATAATCTTATATGTTTCGATAAGATCGCCTCTCATTCTTCTGAATTCCAATGAGTAGAGGCCCAACCTACTCAACCTTTCCTCATAAGTCAACCCCCTCATCTCTGGAATCAACCGAGTGAACCTTCTCTGAACTGCCTCGAGAGCAAGTATATCTTTTCTTAAATATGGAAACCAAAACTGTACGCAATATTCCAGGTGTGGCCTCACCAATACCCTGTATAACTGAAGCAAGACTTCCCTGCTTTTATACTTCATCCCCCTTGCAATAAAAGCCAAGATTACATTGGCCTTCCTGATCACCTGCTGTACCTGCATACTAACCTTCTGTGTTTCATGCACCAGGACCCCCAGACCCCTTTGTACTGTAGCACTTTGCAGTTTCTCTCCATTTAGATAATAACTTGCTCTTTGATTTTTTCTGCCAAAGTGCATAACCTCACACTTTCCAACATTATATTCCATCTGCCAAATTTCTGCCCACTCACTTAGCCTGTCTATGTCCTTTTGCAGGTTTTTTATGTCCTCCTCACTCACTGCTTTCCCTCCCATCTTTGTATCGTCGGCAAACTTGGATACGTTACACTCGGTCCCCTCCTCCAAATCGTTAATATAGATTGTAAAGAGTTGGGGTCCCAGCACTGACCCCTGTGGAACACCACTAGTTACTGATTGCCAACCCGAGAATGAACCATTTATCCCAGCTCTCTGTTTTCTGTTAGATAGCCAATCTTCCACCCATGCCAGTATATTACCCCCAATCCTGTGATTTTTTATCTTGTGCAGTAATCTTTTGTGTGGCACCTTGTCAAATGCCTTTTGGAAGTCCAAATACACCACATCCACTGGTTCCCCTTTATCCACCCTGTTTGTTACATCCTCAAAGAATTTGAGCAAATTTGTCAAACATGACTTCCCCTTTATAAAACCATGCTGACTCTGTCTGATTAAATTATGCTTATCCAAATGTCCTGTTACTGCTTCCTTAATAATGGACTCCAACATTTTACCAACCACAGATGTTAGGCTAACTGGTCTATAGTTTCCAGCCTTTTGTCTACCTCCCTTTTTAAATAAGGGCGTTACATTAGCAGTTTTCCAATCTACTGGGACCTTGCCTGAATCCAGGGAGTTTTGGAAAATTACCACTAATGCATCCGCAATCCCCACCGCTACCTCAGAATCACAGAATCACAGAAACCCCACAGTGCAG
Source organism: Somniosus microcephalus (assembly GCF_052327205.1). Taxonomy (NCBI): domain Eukaryota; kingdom Metazoa; phylum Chordata; class Chondrichthyes; order Squaliformes; family Somniosidae; genus Somniosus; species Somniosus microcephalus. Next base: position 65,065 of record NW_028225769.1, read on the forward strand.
ATAGAGGCCATTTCAGCCCATCGAGCCTGCACCGACACATATCCCACCCGATCACCGTAACCCCTACACCAACACATATCCCACCCTATCCCTGTAACCCCCCTAACACTAAGGGTCAATTTATCATAGCCAATCAACCTAACCCGCACATCTTTGGACTGTGGGAGGAAACCGGAGCACCCGGAGAAAACCCACGCAAACACGGGGAGAATGTGCAAACTCCACACAGACAGTCGCCCGAGGCCGGATTCGAACCCGGGTCCCTGGCGCTGTGAGGCAACAGTGCTAACCAGTATGCCACCGTGCTGCCGGTGGCATAGTGGTTAGCACTGTTGCCTCACAGCGCCAGGGACCCGGGTTCGAATCCGGCCTCGGGACTTCTCTCAAGACCCTAGGATGTCAGCCATCAGGTTCAGGAGATTTACCCGCCTAAAGTCCCATTATCTTACTGAGTACCATCTCCTTTGTGATTTTAATTGTGTTTAGCTCCTCCCCCCTTATAGCCCCCTGTTTGTCCAGTGTTGGGATATTTTTAGTGTCCTCTACTGTAAAGACTGATACAAAATATTTGTTCAGCGTTTTTGCCATCTCCATGTTCCCCACCACTAATTTCCCGGTCCCATCCTCTAAGGGACCAACATTCACTTTAGCCACCCTTTTTCTTTTTATATAACTGTAGAAACTCTTGATATCTGTTTTTACAATTTTTGCTAGTTTACTTTCATAATCTATCTTCCCTTTCTTAATTAATCTTTTAGTTATTGTTTGCTGGCTTTTAAATGCTTCCCAATCTTCTATCCTCCCACTAGATTTGGCTACTTTATATGCCCTTGTTTTCAGTCGGATACTATCCTTTATTACTTTATTAGCCATGGATGGCTGTCTTTTCTTTTATGCCCCTTTTTCCTCAGTGGAATATATTTTTCTTGAAAGTTGTGAAATATCTCCTTGAATGTACACCACTGCTCATGTACCGTCTTACACCTTAATCAATTTTCCCAGTCCACTTTAGTCACCTCTGCTCTCATACCTTCATAGTCTCCTTTATTTAAGCTTAGTACGCTGGTTTGAGATCCAACTCTCTCACCCTCCAACTGAATTTGGAATTCAACCATGTTATGGTCACTCATTCCAAGGGGATCCTTTACTAGGACATTTTTTATTAATCCTGTCTCATTACACAGGACCACATCTAAGATTGCCTGCCCCCTGGTTGGTTCAGTAACATACTGCTCAAGGAACCCATCACTAATGCACTCTAGGAACTCTTCCTCAAGGCTGCCCTGCCCAATTTGATTTGTCCAGTCAATATGAAAGTTAAAATCTCCCATGATTATAGCTGGTCCCTTATTACAAGCCCCAACTATTTCCTGATTTATACTCCGACCAATAGAGCTGCAACTGTTAGGAGGCCTATAGACTACGCCCACTAGTGACTTTTTCCCCTTATTATTCCTTATTTCCACCCAAACCGTTTCAATATCCTGATCCTTTGACCCAATATCATTTCTCACTATTGCAGTGATTCCATCCTTTATTAACACAGCTACCCCACCTCTTTTTCCTTCCTGTCTGTCCTTCCGAATAGTCAAATACCCTTGTATGTTTAGTTCCCAGTCATGGTCACCCTGCAGCCATGTCTCCGTAATGGCCACCAGATCATACCCATGTGTAGTTATTTGTACCGTCAACTCGTCTATTTTGTTACAAATGCTGCGTGCATTCAGATAAAGAACTTTTAAATATGTTTTGCGACAATTTATTCCTGCTTTTACCCCCTTTACTACTTTACCTTTATCTTTATATATTCTGTCCCTTCCTGACACGCTCTGGTTTTTAATTCCCCCACTGCTACCTTGCTCTATTGCCTTCTCCGCTGACATTTTTATTTTTCGCTCTCTTGAAACCTCCCCCCCACTAATTAGTTTCAAGCCCTCTCTACAACCCTAGTTATTCGATTCGCCAGGATTCTAGTCCCAGCACTGGCCAAGTGAAGTCCGTCCCAACGGAACAGCTCTCTCCTGTCCCAGTACTGGTGCCAGTGTCCCAGGAAGCAAAACCCATTTCTCCCACACCAGTCTTTGAGCCACGCAGTTAACTCTCTGATTTTATTTACCCGAGCCAAATTTGCTCGTGAGGGCAGGTACAGCACGGGTTAGATACAGAGTAAAGCTCCCTCTACACTGTCCCACCAAACACTTCCAGGGCAGGTACAGCACGGGTTAGATACAGAGTAAAGTTCCCTCTACACTGTCCCATCAAACACTCCCAGGGCAGGTACAGCATGGGTTAGATACAGAGTAAAGCTCCCTCTACATTGTCCTATCAAACACTCCCAGGGCAGGTACAGCACAGGTTAGATACAGAGTAAAGCTCACTCTACACTGTCCCATCAAACACTCCCAGGGCAGGTACAGCACGGGTTAGATACAGAGTAAAGCTCACTCTACACTGTCCCATCAAACACTCCTAGGGTAGGTACAGCACGGGTTAGATACAGAGTAAAGCTCCCTCTACATTGTCCTATCAAACACTCCCAGGGCAGGTACAGCACAGGTTAGATACAGAGTAAAGCTCACTCTGCACTGTCCCATCAAGCACTCCCAGGGCAGGTACAGCACGGGTTAGATACAGAGTAAAGCTCCCTCTACACTGTCCCATCAAACACTCCCAGGGCAGGTACAGCACGGGTTAGATACAGAGTAAAGCTCCCTCTGCACTGTCCCATCAAACACTCCCAGGGCAGGTACAGCACGGGTGAGATACAGAGTAAAGCTCCCTCTACACTGTCTCATCAAACACTCCCAGGGCAGGTACAGCACGGGTTAGATACAGAGTAAAGCTCCCTCTACACTGTCCCATCAAACACTCCCAGGGCAGGTACAGCACGGGTTAGATACAGAGTAAAGCTCCCTCTACACTGTCCCATCAAACACTCCCAGGGCAGGTACAGCACGGGTGAGATACAGAGTAAAGCTCCCTCTACACTGTCTCATCAAACACTCCCAGGGCAGGTACAGCACGGGTTAGATACAGAGTAAAGCTCCCTCTACACTGTCCCATCAAACACTCCCAGGGCAGGTACAGCATGGGTTAGATACAGAGTAAAGCTCCCTCTACACTGTCCCATCAAACACTCCCAGTGCAGGCACAGCACAGGGTTAGATACAGAGTAAAGCTCCCTCTACACTGTCCCATCAAACACTCCTAGGGCAGGTACAGCACAGGTTAGATACAGAGTAAAGCTCCCTCTACACTGTCCCATCAAACACTCCCAGGGCAGGTACAGCACGGGTTAGATACAGAGTAAATGCTGGAAATACTCAGCAGGTCCGGCAGCGTCTGTGGAGAGAGAAACAGAGTTAACGGTTCAGGTCTGGGACCCTTCGTCAGAACTGGAAAAAGCTGGAGATGGAACAGGTTTTTAAGCAGGGGCTGGGCAATAAATGCTGGCCTTTGCCAACGACACCCAGACCCCATAAATGAATAAAGTGCTGGGGCAGGGAAAGGGGGGAGGGGAGGAAAGGACAAAAGGGAAGGTCTGTGATCGGATGGAAGGCGGGAGAGATTAGGAGATGGTGCGAGGCTAAAGGAGATGGTAATGGGACAAGTTAAACAAAAGATGGCTCTCGATGAAGTGTAAATGGCTCTCCCATTACCATCTCAATCAATTTTCTCCCTCTATTATTTTTTTAGTCATCCTTTGCAAGTCTCTGAAAAATTTCCCAATCTTCTGGCCTACCACTAATCTTCACAACATTGTACGCCTTTTCTTTCAATTTGATCCCCTCCTTAACTTCCTTAGTTCATCCTTCTCAGAGTCTTTCTCACTGGAATATATCTTTGCTGAGAGTTATGAAATAGCTCCTTAAAAGTCTGCCACTGCTTATCTACCATCTTACCTTTCAATCTATTTTCCCAGTCCACTTTCACCAACTCTGTCTTCAAACCCTTGTAATTGCCTTTATTTAAGTTTAAGGCACTAGTTTCAGACCCAAGTTTCTCACAATCAAACTGAATGTGAAATTCTATCATGTTATGAGCAGGTTCCCTAGAGGCTGTACCTGTCCTGGGAGTGTTTGATGGGACAGTGCAGAGGGAGCTTTACTCTGTATTTAACCCGTGCTGTACCTGCCCTGGGAGTGTTTGATGGGACAGTGCAGAGGGAGCTTTACTCTGTATCTAACCCTGTGCTGTACCTGCCCTGGGAGTGTTTGATGGGACAGTGTAGAGGGAGCTTTACTCTGTATCTAACCCGTGCTGTACCTGCCCTGGGAGTGTTTGATGGGACAGTGTCGAAGGAGCTTTACTCTGTATCTAACCCATGCTGTACCTGCCCTGCGAGTATTTGATGGGACAGTGCAGAGGGAGCTTCACTCTGTATCTAACCTGTGCTGTACCTGCCCTGGGAGTGTTTGATGGGACAGTGTAGAGGGAGCGTTACTCTGTAACTAACCCATGCAGTACCTGCCCTGGGAGTGGTTGATGGGACAGTGTAGAGGGAGCTTTACTCTGTATCTAACCCGTGCTGTACCTGCCCTGGGAGTGTTTGATGGGACAGTGTAGAGGGAGCTTTACTCTGTATCTAACCCGTGCTGTACCTGCCCTGGGAGTGTTTGATGGGACAGTGTAGAGGGAGCTTTACTCTGTATCTAACCCGTGCTGTACCTGCCCTGGGAGTGTTTGATGGGACAGGGTCGTGGGAGCTTTACTCAGTATCTAACCCTGTGCTGTACCTGCCCTGGGAGTGTTTGATGGGACAGTGTAGAGGGAGCTTTACTCTGTATCTAACCCGTGCTGTCCCTGCCCTGGGAGTGTTTGATGGGACAGTGTAGAGGGAGCTTTACTCTGTATCTAACCCGTGCTGTACCTGCCCTGGGAGTGTTTGATGGGACAGTGTAGAGGGAGGTTTACTCTGTATCTAACCCGTGCTGTACCTGCCCTGGGAGTGTTTGATGGGACAGTGTAGAGGGAGCTTTACTCTGTATCTAACCCGTGCTGTACCTGCCCTGGGAGTGTTTGATGGGACAGGGTAGTGGGAGCTTTACTCAGTATCTAACCCTGTGCTGTACCTGCCCTGGGAGTGTTTGATGGGACAGTGTAGAGGGAGCTTTACTCTGTATCTAACCCGTGCTGTACCTGCCCTGGGAGTGTTTGATGGGACAGTGCAGAGGGAGCTTTACTCTGTATCTAACCCGTGCTGTACCTGCCCTGGGAGTGTTTGATGGGACAGTGTAGAGGGAGCTTTACTCTGTATCTAACCCGTGCTGTACCTGCCCTGTGAGTGTTTGATGGGACAGTGTAGAGGGACCATTACTCTGTACCCAACCCGTGCTGTACCTGCCCTGGGAGTGTTTGATGGGACAGTGTAGAGGGAGCTTTACTCTGTATCTAACCCATGCTGTATCTGCCCTGGGAGTGTTTCATGGGACAGTGTAGAGGGAGCTTTACTCTGTGTCTAACCCTGTGCTGTACCTGCCCTGGGAGTGTTTGATGGGACAGTGTAGAGGGAGCTTTACTCTGTATCTAACCCGTGCTGTACCTGCCCTGGGAGTGTTTGATGGGACAGTGTAGAGGGAGCTTTACTCTGTATCTAACCCGTGCTGTACCTGCCCTGGGAGTGTTTGATGGGACAGTGTAGAGGGAGCTTTACTCAGTATCTAACCCTGTGCTGATTCGAGTACAGGAGCAAGGATGTCTTGCTGCAGTTGTGCAGGGCCTTGGTGAGACCACACCTTGAGTATTGTGTGCAGTTTTGTTCGCCTTATCTGAGGAAGGATGTTCTTGCCATGGAGGGAGTGCAGCAAAGATTCACCAGACTGACACCTGGGATGGTAGGTATGACGTATGAAGAGTGATTGGGTCGATTAGGTTTATAATTGCTAGAGTTTAGAAGAATGAGAGGCGATCTCATTGAAGCTTATAAAATTCTAACAGGACTAGACAGACTAGATGCAGGAAGGATGTTCCCAATGGCGGGAGAGTCCAGGCCAGGGGTCATAGGCTAAAGATAAGGGGTAAGCCATTTAGGACTGAGATGAGGAGGAATTTCTTCACCCAGAGAGTGGTGAACCTGTGGAATTCTCTACCACAGAAGACAGTTGAGGCCAATTCATTAAATATGTTCAAGAAGGAGTTAGATATATTTCTTAAGGCTAAAGGGATCAAGGGATATGTGGAGAAAGCAGGGACAGCGTACTGAATTTGGATGATCAGCCATGATCTCATTAAATGGCGGAGCAGGCTCGAGGGGCCGAATGGCCTACTCCTACTCCTATCTTCTATGTTTCTATGACCACAAACCCAATTCCCCTTTCAACATTGGTCTCACCTTACCTCACCTCTGTTACTGACCACAGCATCCTCTTGGCCACAATGCTGAGGTTTAAGCCACCACAGAGCTAACTTTCCAATCCAACTTTATACATCTATCCATCCAATATGACATCAAGAAATCAACTCATCACCCTTATGCATTCGCTTAGTGCCTTTGCCTGCTCCAATGGCGGCAGCATGATTGGTGGAAGGCTGCTGACTTTCAGTGGGGGACAATGCAAATGGCCTTGCTGGTTGACCTTGAGGAGTTGGTGGCTGGGAGTGTGAAATTGAGTGATGCCCTTTATTCTTCTTCACTCTCTGCTCCCTCTTCTTGGTCAGCCACTAGCTGCGCAGTCTGCATTTTTTGGGTGTGTGAAATGAGAAAGGCACAAGGGTGAAGATGTGGTGAGGGAAGGACGGGAAAGCAAGAGGTGCATGCGAGAAGGAGGATAATGTATGACAATACCAGCATTTTGCATCCTTTCAGCCCCGCCACTGGCCAAGGGCTCAGCCATGCCCCTGTCAAGAATGGCCAGCGCCATCTCCTCCAAGGGGGTGAGGTGAAGTTAGGAATGGGAGGTGTGCCTCGTGTTTGGTACAGATTGTTGGTAGGTGAGTGATGGGGGTGGGGTGGAGTCATGCATTGAGAAGTGTGTGAGGCTTGTGGTGCAGTTGGTAGGAGATGGCTTTTGAAGATGCATTCACTGACCTTGATCAGTGGTCTAAGGTCATGAAGCTACTTTGGACACTGGAGCCAGGTGGCAGTGACGGCCTCGGTGATCTGGTCCCACATCCTTCTTTCTGGAGAGCCTCCTGTGGCCCCTGTGGGTAGAGGGCCTGTCTTGCAGTGTTGACCCCCTGCACAAAGCTGGAGTGCTGCATGCAAGACCCTGGGTGACCCTTCCCTGGCTTGCTGAGCCATTTGTGTTAATGAATAGCACTTTTCCCATTTTTTAGTTTCGGAACGCAATTCAGCATGAAAAGCTGTCGACTGCCACTTGGGAATTTTCAGAAGGCAGTTGCGCTGTAAGAACTAAAAACTGCCTATTTTTAATTAATTTTGGTTTTTCTCATTTTAGAAGGCAGTACCCCGTTAAGGGACCGCACTGCTTTCTAAAATAACAGCCTTGCTTTAAGAGAAAGCTGTCCTTGCTGCAATGACACTACGGCCACGCTACTTTGGGGCATCCTGCTGGGACTAATGCCATGAAAACGGCCTTGCACGTTGTGGTGATTATTCTTTATGTTTAGTAAGAAGTATTGTGATTGGTTGTTTGTTTCCTGCCTTGGGATATATGCTGTAATCTCATTGGTAGTTGATGTCATGTATTTTAAAAAAAATACATGACATCAACTACCAATGAGATTACAGCATATATCCCAAGGCAGGAAACAAACAACCAATCACAATACTTCTTACTAAACATAAAAAATAATCACCACACACGTTAAGTTTAGTGCTGGGCTAATGTTAATTAGCAGCCAACACCAATTTACCGGTCCTGCCAACGCCATCAATTTCGGCAGCCGTTAACTCCAGCCCACGGTGGCACCGGCAGGTTTTTAGTGATCTCCAATTTCTAGGCCAAAGCCCCTCTGTTGTATTGTGGAGCTGAAGGGTGTCCTGGTTCTCCTCCTCTTTCCCCCTTGGTTGTGTTCCACACTCTGGGCCTTGGGCCTTCCCCGGGGATTCTCAGGATGAACAGGTGGGATGTGTTTGGAGACAGGGTGTCCCGGCTCTCGACATTTAAAGGGTCAAGGAGACGACCAGCTGGGCTGAATGGCCCTGCTTTATGACATCACTGCAGTGCCCAGCAACCAACCTCCCTCAGCTCAGTCCGGTTACTGGAAGGGAAACAGGAGCAGGATTCGCCCCGTGTGGAGCCCAGGATTAATGGGGAGAGGTACAGGATCAATTTATACCTTATTGAGTGAGAAATGTCATTGTCCCGGACACTCCCTGTCCCTCGGTATGTGTCGGGGAGCGGCTGATGGGTTTACTCTGTGTCTAACCCGTGCTGTACCCAACTGGAGAGTGTTTAATGCTGACACTAGGGGCTCAGCTCCACGAGCACAATATTTAACCCAAAGATGATCTGATAAACCCATCAGCTTCTTCCCTGGACACAGGTCCTGAAGGACAGGGAGTCTCTCTGATATTTTGGTCGGTGTCGTTGATCAAGTTTAAACACCTCGCTCACATCTCCTCTCATCCTGCTTTATTCTAATGAGAAGTGCCCCAGTTTCTCTCGTCTCTCCTCCTGGGAAAGAGAAGTTCGCCTCAGTTAGAAACTCAAACAGGCGCTTCACTGCAGACAGGTCATCATGAGGAAACATTTCTTTACCCAGTGAGTTATTATGATCTGAAATGCACTGCCTGAAAGGGTGGAGGAAGCAGATTCAAGAGTAACTTTCAAAAGAGAATTGGATAAATATTTGAAGGGAAAACATTTACTGGGATATGGGGAAAGAGCAATGGAGTGGGACAAATGGGACAGTGTAGAGGGAGCTTTACTCTGTATCTAACCCGTGCTGTACCTACCCTGGGAGTGTTTGATGGGACAGTGTAGAGGGAGCTTTACTCTGTATCTAACCCGTGCTGTACCTGCCCTGGGAGTGTTTGATGGGACAGTGTAGAGGGAGCTTTACTCTGTATCTAACCCATGCTGTACCTGCCCTGGGAGTGTTTGATGGGACAGTGCAGAGGGAGCTTAACTCTGTATCTAACCCGTGCTGTACCTGCCCTGGGAGTGTTTGATGGGACAGTGTAGAGGGAGCTTAACTCTGTATCTAACCCGTGCTGTACCTGCCCTGGGAGTGTTTGATGGGACAGTGTAGAGGGAGCTTTACTCTGTATCTAACCCGTGCTGTACCTGCCCTGGGAGTGTTTGATGGGACAGTGTAGAGGGAGCTTAACTCTGTATCTAACCCGTGCTGTACCTGCCCTGGGAGTGTTTGATGGGACAGTGTAGAGGGAGCTTTACTCTGTATCTAACCCGTGCTGTACCTGCCCTGGGAGTGTTTGATGGGACAGTGTAGAGGGAGCTTAACTCTGTATCTAACCCGTGCTGTACCTGCCCTGGGAGTGTTTGATGGGACAGTGTAGAGGGAGCTTTACTCTGTATCTAACCCGTGCTGTACCTGCCCTGGGAGTGTTTGATGGGACAGTGTAGAGGGAGCTTTACTCATTATCTAACCCTGTGCTGTACCTGCCCTGGGAGTGTTTGACGGGACAGTGTAGAGGGAGCTTTACTGTGTATCTAACCCGTGCTGTACCTGCCCTGGGAGTGTTTGATGGGACAGTGTAGAGGGAGCGTTACTCTGCATCTAACCTGTGCTGTACCTGCCCTGGGAGTGTTTGATGGGACAGTGTAGAGGGAGCTTTACTCTGTATCTAACCCTGTGCTGTACCTGCCCTGGGAGTGTTTGATGGGACAGTTTCGAAGGAGCTTTACTCTGTATCTAACCCGTGCTGTACCTGCCCTGGGAGTGTTTGATGGGACAGTGTAGAGGGAGCTTTACTGTGTATCTAACCCGTGCTGTACCTGCCCTGGGAGTGTTTGATGGGACAGTGTAGAGGGAGCTCTACTCTGTATCTAACCTGTGCTGTACCTGCCCTGGGAGTGTTTGATGGGACAGTGTAGAGGGAGCTTTACTCTGTACCTAACCCGTGCTGTACCTGCCCTGGGAGTGTTTGATGGGACAGTGCAGAGGGAGCTTTACTCTGTATCTAAACCTGTGCTGTACCTGCCCTGGGAGTGTTTGACGGGACAGTGTAGAGGCAGCTTTACTTTGTATCTAACCCTGTGCTGTACCTGCCCTGGGAGTGTTTGATGGGACAGTGTAGAGGGAGCTTTACTCTGTATCTAACCCGTGCTGTACCTGCCGTGGGAGTGTTTGATGGGACAGGGTAGAGGGAGCTTTACTCAGTATCTAACCCTGTGCTGTACCTGCCCTGGGAGTGTTTGATGGGACAGTGTAGAGGGAGCTTTACTCTGTATCTAACCCGTGCTGTACCTGCCCTGGGAGTGTTTGATGGGACAGTGTAGAGGGAGCTTTACTCTGTATCTAACCCTGTGCTGTACCTGCCCTGGGAGTGTTTGATGGGACAGTGTAGAGGGAGCTTTACTCTGTATCTAACCCGTGCTGTACCTGTCCTGGGAGTGTTTGATGGGACAGTGTAGAGGGAGCTTTACTCTGTATCTAACCTGTGCTGTACCTGCCCTGGGAGTGTTTGATGGGACAGTGTAGAGGGAGCTTTACTCTGTATCTAACCCATGCTGTACCTGCCCTGGGAGTGTTTGATGGGACAGTGTAGAGGGAGCTTAACTCTGTATCTAACCCGTGCTGTACCTGCCCTGGGAGTGTTTGATGGGACAGTGTAGAGGGAGCTTTACTCATTATCTAACCCTGTGCTGTACCTGCCCTGGGAGTGTTTGACGGGACAGGGTAGAGGGAGCTTTACTGAGTATCTAACCCGTGCTGTACCTGCCCTGGGAGTGTTTGATGGGACAGTGTAGAGGGAGCGTTACTCTGCATCTAACCTGTGCTGTACCTGCCCTGGGAGTGTTTGATGGGACAGTGTAGAGGGAGCTTTACTCTGTATCTAACCCTGTGCTGTACCTGCCCTGGGAGTGTTTGATGGGACAGTTTCGAAGGAGCTTTACTCTGTATCTAACCCGTGCTGTACCTGCCCTGGGAGTGTTTGATGGGACAGTGTAGAGGGAGCTTTACTGTGTATCTAACCCGTGCTGTACCTGCCCTGGGAGTGTTTGATGGGACAGTGTAGAGGGAGCTCTACTCTGTATCTAACCTGTGCTGTACCTGCCCTGGGAGTGTTTGATGGGACAGTGTAGAGGGAGCTTTACTCTGTACCTAACCCGTGCTGTACCTGCCCTGGGAGTGTTTGATGGGACAGTGCAGAGGGAGCTTTACTCTGTATCTAAACCTGTGCTGTACCTGCCCTGGGAGTGTTTGACGGGACAGTGTAGAGGCAGCTTTACTTTGTATCTAACCCTGTGCTGTACCTGCCCTGGGAGTGTTTGATGGGACAGTGTAGAGGGAGCTTTACTCTGTATCTAACCCGTGCTGTACCTGCCGTGGGAGTGTTTGATGGGACAGGGTAGAGGGAGCTTTACTCAGTATCTAACCCTGTGCTGTACCTGCCCTGGGAGTGTTTGATGGGACAGTGTAGAGGGAGCTTTACTCTGTATCTAACCCGTGCTGTACCTGCCCTGGGAGTGTTTGATGGGACAGTGTAGAGGGAGCTTTACTCTGTATCTAACCCTGTGCTGTACCTGCCCTGGGAGTGTTTGATGGGACAGTGTAGAGGGAGCTTTACTCTGTATCTAACCCGTGCTGTACCTGTCCTGGGAGTGTTTGATGGGACAGTGTAGAGGGAGCTTTACTCTGTATCTAACCTGTGCTGTACCTGCCCTGGGAGTGTTTGATGGGACAGTGTAGAGGGAGCTTTACTCTGTATCTAACCCATGCTGTACCTGCCCTGGGAGTGTTTGATGGGACAGTGTAGAGGGAGCTTAACTCTGTATCTAACCCGTGCTGTACCTGCCCTGGGAGTGTTTGATGGGACAGTGTAGAGGGAGCTTTACTCATTATCTAACCCTGTGCTGTACCTGCCCTGGGAGTGTTTGACGGGACAGGGTAGAGGGAGCTTTACTGAGTATCTAACCCGTGCTGTACCTGCCCTGGGAGTGTTTGATGGGACAGTGTAGAGGGAGCTTTACTCTGCATCTAACCTGTGCTGTACCTGCCCTGGGAGTGTTTGATGGGACAGTGTAGAGGGAGCTTTACTCTGTATCTAACCCTGTGCTGTACCTGCCCTGGGAGTGTTTGATGGGACAGTTTCGAAGGAGCTTTACTCTGTATCTAACCCGTGCTGTACCTGCCCTGGGAGTGTTTGATGGGACAGTGTAGAGGGAGCTTTACTGTGAATCTAACCCGTGCTGTACCTGCCCTGGGAGTGTTTGATGGGACAGTGTAGAGGGAACTTTACTCTGTATCTAACCTGTGCTGTACCTGCCCTGGGAGTGTTTGATGGGACAGTGTAGAGGGAGCTTTACTCTGTACCTAACCCGTGCTGTACCTGCCCTGGGAGTGTTTGATGGGACAGTGTAGAGGGAGCTTTACTCTGTATCTAAACCTGTGCTGTACCTGCCCTGGGAGTGTTTGACGGGACAGTGTAGAGGCAGCTTTACTTTGTATCTAACCCTGTGCTGTACCTGCCCTGCGAGTGTTTGATGGGACAGTGTAGAGGGAGCTTTACTCTGTATCTAACCCGTGCTGTACCTGCCCTGCGAGTGTTTGATGGGACAGTGTAGAGGGAGCTTTACTCTGCATCTAACCCGTGCTGTACCATCTGCCCCATAAATCCTGACACAGCACTTATATACTGGTGTGGTCACCGTCGGTATTACACTATACAGCAGCCAAGATAAAGTCGTGCCACACCTAAAATAGTTCTCTTAAAGGTGAACGGTTACATACAATAGTTCTCTTAAAGGTAGAACAGTTACATACACTCCACCCAGGGCAGGTACAGCACGGGCTAGATACAGAGTAAAGATCCCTCTACACTGTCCCGTCAAACATTCCCAGGGCAGGTACAGCACAGGTTAGATACAGAGTGAAGCTCCCTCTACACTGTCCCATCAAACACTCCCAGGGCAGGTACAGCACGGGTTAGATACAGAGTAAAGCTCGCTCTACACTGTCCCATCAAACACTCCCAGGGCAGGTACAGCATGGGTTAGATATTGAGTAAAGCTCCCTCTACAGTGTCCCATCAAACACTCCCAGGGCAGGTACAGCACGGGTTAGATACAGAGTAAAGCTCCCTCTACACTGTCCCATCAAACATTCCCAGGGCAGGTACAGCACGGGTTAGATACAGAGTAAAGCTCCCTCTGCACTGTCCCATCAAACACTGCCAGGGCAGGTACAGCACGGGTTAGATACAGAGTAAAGCTCCCTCTACACTGTCCCATCAAACACTCGCAGGGCAGGTACAGCATGTGTTAGATACAGAGTAAATCTCCCTCTACACTGTCCCATCAAACACTCCCAGGGCAGGTACAGCACGGGTTAGATACAGAGTAAAGCTCCTTCGAAACTGTCCCATTACACACTCCCAGGGCAGGTACAGCACGGGTTAGATACAGAGTAAAGCTCCCTCTACACTGTCCCATCAAACACTCCCAGGGCAGGTACAGCACGGGTTAGATACAGAGTAAAGCTCCCTCTACACTGTCCCATCAAACATTCCCAGGGCAGGTGCAGCACGGGTTAGATACAGAGTAAAGCTCCCTCTACACTGTCCCATCAAACACTCCCAGGGCAGGTACAGCACAGGGTTAGATACTGAGTAAAGCTCCCTCTACACTGTCCCATCAAACACTCCCAGGGCAGGTACAGCACGGGTTAGATACAGAGTAAAGCTCCCTCTACACTGTCCCATCAAACACTCCCAGGGCAGTTACAGCACGGGTTAGATACAGAGTAAAGCTCCCTCTACACTGTCCCATCAAACACTCCCAGGGCAGGTACACCACAGGGTTAGATACAGAGTAAAGCTCCCTCTACACTGTCCCATCAAACACTCCCAGGGCAGGTACAGCACGGGTTAGATACAGACTTAAGCTCCCTCTACACTGTCCCATCAAACACTCCCACGGCAGGTACAGCTCGGGTTAGATACAGAGAAAAGCACCCTCTACACTGTCCCAATAAACACTCCCAGGGCAGGTACAGCACGGGTTAGATACAGAGTAAAGCTCCCTCTACACTGTCCCATCAAACATTCCCAGGGCAGGTACAGCACGGGTTAGATACAGAGTAAAGCTCCCTCTACACTGTCCCATCAAACATTCCCAGGGCAGGTACAGCACAGGTTAGATACAGAGTGAAGCTCCCTCTACACTGTCCCATCAAACACTCGCAGGGCAGGTACAGCATGGGTTAGATACAGAGTAAAGCTCCCTCTACACTGTCCCATCAAACACTCCCAGGGCAGGTACAGCACGGGTTAGATACAGAGAAAAGCTCCCTCTACACTGTCCCATCAAACACTCCCAGGGCAGGTACAGCACGGGTTAGATACAGAGTAAAGCTCCCTCTACACTGTCCCATCAAACACTCCCAGGGCAGGTAGAGCACGTGTTAGATACAGAGTAATGCTCCCTCTACACTGTCCCATCAAACACTCCCAGGGCAGGTGCAGCACGGGTTAGATACAGAGTAAAGCTCCCTCTACACTTGCCCATCAAACACTCCCAGGGCAGGTACAGCACAGGGATGGATACAGAGTAAAGCTCCCTCCACACTGTCCCATCAAACATTCCCAGGGCAGGTACAGCACGGGTTAGATACTGAGTAAAGCTCCCTCTACACTGTCCCATCAAACACTCCCAGGGCAGGTGCAGCACGGGTTAGATACGGAGAAAAGCTCCCTTTACACTGTCCCATCAAACACTCCCAGGGCAGGTACAGCACAGGGTTAGATACAGAGTAAAGCTCCCTCTACACTGTCCCATTAAAATCTCCCAGGCAGGTACAGCACGGGTTAGATACAGAGTTAAGCTCCCTCTACACTGTCCCATCAAACACTCCCAGGGCAGGGACAGCACGGGTTAGATACAGAGTAAAGCTCCCTCTACACTGTCCCATCAAACACTCCCAGGGCAGGTACAGCACGGGTTAGTTACACAGTAAAGCTCCCTCTACACTGTCCCATCAAACACTCCCAGGGCAGGTACAGCACGCGTTAGATACAGAGTAAAGCTCCCTCTACACTGTCCCATCAAACACTCCCAGGGCAGGTACAGCACGGGTTAGATACAGAGTAAAGCTCCCTCTACACTGTCCCATCAAACACTCCCAGGGGAGGTACAGCACAGGGTTCGATACTGAGTAAAGCTCCCTCTACACTGTCCCATCAAACACTCCCAGGGCAGGTACAGCACGGGTTAGATACAGAGTAAAGCTCCATCTACACTGTCCCATCAAACACTCCCAGGGCAGTTACAGCACGGGTTGGATACAGAGTAAAGCTCCCTCGACAGTGTCCCATCAAACACTCCCAGGGCAGGTACAGCACGGGTTAGATACAGAGTAAAGCTCCTTCGACACTGTCCCATCAAACACTCCCAGGGCAGGTACAGCACGGGTTAGATACAGAGTAAAGCTGCCTCTACACTGTCCCATCAAACACTCCCAGGGCAGGTACAGCACGGGTTAGATACAGAGTAAAGCTCCCTCTACACTGTCCCATCAAACACTCCCAGGGCAGGTACAGCATGGGTTAGATACAGAGTAAAGCTCCTTCGACACTGTCCCATCAAACACTCCCAGGGCAGGTACAGAACGGGTTAGATACACAGCAAAGCTCCCTCTACACGGTCGCATCAAACACTCCCAGGGCAGGTACAGCTCGGGTTGTATACAGAGTAAAGCTCCCTCTACACTGTCCCATCAAAAACTCCCAGGGCAGGTACAGCACGGGTTAGATACAGAGTAAAGCTCCTTCGACATTGTCCCATCAAACACTCCCAGGACAGGTACAGCACGGGTTAGATACAGAATAAAGCTCCATCTACACTGTCCCATCAAACACTCCCAGGGCAGGTACAGCACGGGTTAGATACAGAGTAAAGCTCAATCTACACTGTCCCATCAAACACTCCCAGGGCAGGTACAGCACGGGTTAGATACAGATTAAAGCTCCCTCTACACTGTCCCATCAAACACTCCCAGGGCAGGTCCAGCACAGGGTTAGATACAGAGTAAAGCTCCCTCTACACTGTCCCGTCAAACACTCCCAGGGCAGGTACAGCACGGGTTAGATACAGAGTAAAGCTCCTTCGACACTGTCCCATCAAACACTCCCAGGGCAGGTACAGCACGGGTTAGATACAGAGTAAAGCTCCCTCTACACTGTCCCATCAAACACTCCCAGGACAGGTACAGCACAGGGTTAGATACAGAGTAAAGCTCCCTCTGCACTGTCCCATCAAACACTCTCGGGGCAGTTACAGCACGGGTTAGATACAGAGTAAAGCTCCCTCTACACTGTCCCATCAAACACTCCCAGGCCAGGTGCAGCACAGGGTTAGATACAGAGTAAAGCTCCCTCTACACGGTCCCATCAAACACTCCCAGGGCAGGTACAGCACGGGTTAGATACAGACTTAAGCTCCCTCTACACTGTCCCATCAAACACTCCCAGGGCAGGTACAGCACGGGTTAGATACAGAGTAAAGCTCCCTCTACATTGTCCCATCAAACACTCCCAGGGCAGGCACAGCACGGGTTAGATACAGAGTAAAGCTCCCTCTACACTGTCCCATCAAACACTCCCAGGGCAGGTACAGCACAGGGATGGATACAGAGTAAAGCTCCCTCTACACTGTCCCATCAAACACTCCCAGGGCAGGTACAGCACAGGATGAGATACAGAGTAAAGCTCCCTCAACACTGTCCCATCAAACTCTCCCAGGCAGGTACAGCACAGGTTAGATACAGAGTTAAGCTCCCTCTACACTGTCCCATCAAACACTCCCAGGCCAGGTACAGCACGGGTTAGATACAGAGTAAAGCTCCCTCTACACTGTCCCATCAAACACTCCCAGGGCAGGGACAGCACGGGTTAGATACAGAGTAAAGCTCCCTCTACACTGTCCCATCAAACACTCCCAGGGCAGGTACAGCACAGGTTAGATACAGAGTTAAGCTCCCTCTACACTGTCCCATCAAACACTCCCAGGGCAGGTACAGCACGGGTTAGATACAGAGTAAAGCTCCCTCTACAGTGTCCCATCAAACACTGCCAGGGCAGGTACAGCACGGGTTAGATACAGAGTAAAGCTCCCTCTACACTGTCCCATCAAACACTCCCAGGGCAGGTACAGCACGGGTTAGATACAGAGTAAAGCTCCCTCTATACTTTCCCATCAAACACTCCCAGGGCAGGTACAGCACGGGTTAGATACTGAGTAAAGCTCCCTCTACACTGTCCCATCAAACACTCCCAGGGCAGGTACAGCATGTGTTAGATACAGAGTAAAGCTCCCTCTACATTGTCCCATCAAACACTCCCGGGGCAGGCACAGCACGGGTTAGATACAGAGTAAAGCTCCCTCTACACTGTCCCATCAAACATTCCCAGGGCAGGTACAGCACGGGTTAGATACAGAGAAAAGCTCCCTCTACACTGTCCCATTAAACACTCCCAGGGCAGGTACAGCACGGGTTAGATACAGAGTAAAGCTCCCTCTACACTGTCCCATCAAACACTCCCAGGGCAGGTACAGCACAGGTGAGATACAGAGTGAAGCTCCCTCTGCACTGTCCCGTCAAACACTCGCAGGGCAGGTACAGCATGGGTTAGATACAGAGTAAATCTCCCTCTGCACTGTCCCATCAAACACTCCCAGGGCAGGTACAGCATGGGTTAGATACAGAGTAAAGCTCCTTCGACACTGTCCCATCAAACACTCCCAGGGCAGGTACAGCACGGGTTAGATACAGAGTAAAGCTCGCTCTACACTGTCCCATCAAACACTCCCAGGGCAGGTACAGCACGGGTTCGATACAGAGTAAAGCTCCCTCTACACTGTCCCATCAAACACTCCCAGGGCAGGTACAGCACGGGTTAGATACAGAGAAAAGCTCCCTCTGCACTGTCCCATTAAACACTCCCAGGGCAGGTACAGCACGGGTTAGATAGAGAGTAAAGCTCCCTCTACACTGTCCCATCAAACATTCCCAGGGCAGGTGCAGCACGGGTTAGATACAGAGTAAAGCTCCCTCTACACTGTCCCATCAAACACTCCCAGGGTAGGTACAGCACAGGTTAGATACAGAGTGAAGCTCCCTCTACACTGTCCCATCAAACACTCGCAGGGCAGGTACAGCATGGGTTAGATACGGAGTAAAGCTCCCTCTACACGGTCCCATCAAACACTCCCAGGGCAGGTACAGCACGGGTTAGATACAGAGTAAAGCTCCCTCTGCACTGTCCCATCAAACACTCCCAGGACAGGTACAGCACCGGTTAGATACAGAGTAAAGCTCCGTTTACACTGTCCCATCAAACACTCCCAGGGCAGGTCGAGCACGGGTTAGATACAGAGTAATGCTCCCTCGACACTGTCCCATCAAACACTCCCAGGGCAGGTGCAGCACAGCTTAGATACAGAGTAAAGCTCCCTCTACACTGTCCCATCAAACACTCCCAGGGCAGGTACAGCACAGGGATGGATACAGAGTAAAGCTCCCTCTACACTGTCCCATCAAACACTCCCAGGGCAGGTACAGCACAGGATGAGATACAGAGTAAAGCTCCCTCAACACTGTCCCATCAAACTCTCCCAGGCAGGTACAGCACATGTTAGATACAGAGTTAAGCTCCCTCTGCACTGTCCCATCAAACACTCCCAGGCCAGGTACAGCACGGGTTAGATACAGAGTAAAGCTCCCTCTACACTGTCCCATCAAACACTCCCAGGGCAGGTACAGCACGGGTTGGATACAGAGTAAAGCTCCCTCTACACTGTCCCATCAAACACTCCCAGGGCAGGTACAGCACGGATTAGATACAGAGTAAAGCTCCCTCTACACTGTCCCATCAAACACTCCCAGGGCAGGTACAGCACAGGGTTAGATACTGAGTAAAGCTCCCTCTACACTGTCCCATCAAACACTCCCAGGGCAGGTACAGCACGGGTTAGATACAGAGTAAAGCTCCCTCTACAGTGTCCCATCAAACACTGCCAGGGCAGGTACAGCACGGGTTAGATACAGAGTAAAGCTCCCTCTACACTGTCCCATCAAACACTCCCAGGGCAGGTACAGCAAGGATTAGATACAGAGTAAAGCTCCCTCTATACTGTCCCATCAAACACTCCCAGGGCAGGTACAGCACGGGTTAGATACAGAGTAAAGCTCCTTCGACACTGTCCCATCAAACACTCCCAGGGCAGGTACAGCACGGGTTAGATACAGACTTAAGCTCCCTCTACACTGTCCCATCAAACACTCCCAGGGCAGGTACAGCACGGGTTAGATACAGAGTAAAGCTCCCTCTACATTGTCCCATCAAACACTCCCAGGGCAGGCACAGCACGGGTTAGATACAGAGTAAAGCTCCCTCTACACTGTCCCATCAAACACTCCCAGGGCAGGTACAGCACAGGGATGGATACAGAGTAAAGCTCCCTCTACACTGTCCCATCAAACACTCCCAGGGCAGGTACAGCACAGGATGAGATACAGAGTAAAGCTCCCTCAACACTGTCCCATCAAACTCTCCCAGGCAGGTACAGCACAGGTTAGATACAGAGTTAAGCTCCCTCTACACTGTCCCATCAAACACTCCCAGGCCAGGTACAGCACGGGTTAGATACAGAGTAAAGCTCCCTCTACATTGTCCCATCAAACACTCCCAGGGCAGGGACAGCACGGGTTAGATACAGAGTAAAGCTCCCTCTACACTGTCCCATCAAACACTCCCAGGGCAGGTACAGCACAGGTTAGATACAGAGTTAAGCTCCCTCTACACTGTCCCATCAAACACTCCCAGGGCAGGTACAGCACGGGTTAGATACAGAGTAAAGCTCCCTCTACAGTGTCCCATCAAACACTGCCAGGGCAGGTACAGCACGGGTTAGATACAGAGTAAAGCTCCCTCTACACTGTCCCATCAAACACTCCCAGGGCAGGTACAGCACGGGTTAGATACAGAGTAAAGCTCCCTCTATACTTTCCCATCAAACACTCCCAGGGCAGGTACAGCACGGGTTAGATACTGAGTAAAGCTCCCTCTACACTGTCCCATCAAACACTCCCAGGGCAGGTACAGCATGTGTTAGATACAGAGTAAAGCTCCCTCTACATTGTCCCATCAAACACTCCCGGGGCAGGCACAGCACGGGTTAGATACAGAGTAAAGCTCCCTCTACACTGTCCCATCAAACATTCCCAGGGCAGGTACAGCACGGGTTAGATACAGAGAAAAGCTCCCTCTACACTGTCCCATTAAACACTCCCAGGGCAGGTACAGCACGGGTTAGATACAGAGTAAAGCTCCCTCTACACTGTCCCATCAAACACTCCCAGGGCAGGTACAGCACAGGTGAGATACAGAGTGAAGCTCCCTCTGCACTGTCCCGTCAAACACGCGCAGGGCAGGTACAGCATGGGTTAGATACAGAGTAAATCTCCCTCTGCACTGTCCCATCAAACACTCCCAGGGCAGGTACAGCATGGGTTAGATACAGAGTAAAGCTCCTTCGACACTGTCCCATCAAACACTCCCAGGGCAGGTACAGCACGGGTTAGATACAGAGTAAAGCTCGCTCTACACTGTCCCATCAAACACTCCCAGGGCAGGTACAGCACGGGTTCGATACAGAGTAAAGCTCCCTCTACACTGTCCCATCAAACACTCCCAGGGCAGGTACAGCACGGGTTAGATACAGAGAAAAGCTCCCTCTGCACTGTCCCATTAAACACTCCCAGGGCAGGTACAGCACGGGTTAGATAGAGAGTAAAGCTCCCTCTACACTGTCCCATCAAACATTCCCAGGGCAGGTGCAGCACGGGTTAGATACAGAGTAAAGCTCCCTCTACACTGTCCCATCAAACACTCCCAGGGTAGGTACAGCACAGGTTAGATACAGAGTAAAGCTCCCTCTACACTGTCCCATCAAACACTCCCAGGGCAGGTACAGCACGGGTTAGATACAGAGTAAAGCTCGCTCAACACTGTCCCATCAAACACTCCCAGGGCAGGTACAGCACGGGTTAGATACAGAGTAAAGCTCCCTCTACACTGTCCCATCAAACACTCCCAGGGCAGGTTCAGCACAGGGTTAGATACTGAGTAAAGCTCCCTCTGCACTGTCCCATCAAACACTCCCAGGGCAGGTACAGCACGGGTTAGATACAGACTTAAGCTCCCTCTACACTGTCCCATCAAACACTCCCAGGGCAGGTACAGCACGGGTTAGATACAGAGTAAAGCTCCCTCTACACTGTCCCATCAAACACTCCCAGGGGAGGTACAGCACAGGGTTCGATACTGAGTAAAGCTCCCTCTACACTGTCCCATCAAACACTCCCAGGGCAGGTACAGCACGGGTGAGATACAGAGTAAAGCTCCATCTACACTGTCCCATCAAACACTCCCAGGGCAGTTACAGCACGGGTTGGATACAGAGTAAAGCTCCCTCGACAGTGTCCCATCAAACACTCCCAGGGCAGGTACAGCACGGGTTAGATACAGAGTAAAGCTCCTTCGACACTGTCCCATCAAACACTCCCAGGCAGGTACAGCACGGGTTAGATACAGAGTAAAGCTGCCTCT
Source organism: Somniosus microcephalus (assembly GCF_052327205.1). Taxonomy (NCBI): domain Eukaryota; kingdom Metazoa; phylum Chordata; class Chondrichthyes; order Squaliformes; family Somniosidae; genus Somniosus; species Somniosus microcephalus. Next base: position 86,762 of record NW_028225769.1, read on the forward strand.
ACACTGTCCCATCAAACACTCCCAGGGCAGGTACAGCACAGGGATGGAGACAGAGTAAAGCTCCCTCCACACTGTCCCATCAAACACTCCCAGGGCAGGTACAGCACGGGTTAGATACAGAGAAAAGCTCCCTTGACACTGTCCCATCAAACACTCCCAGGGCAGGTACAGCACAGGGTTAGATAGAGAGTAAAGCTCCCTCTACACTGTCCCATCAAAATCTCCCAGGCAGGTACAGCACGGGTTAGATACAGAGTTAAGCTCCCTCTACACTGTCCCATCAAACACTCCCAGGGCAGGTACAGCACGGGTTAGATACAGAGTAAAGCTCCCTCTACACTGTCCCATCAAACACTCCCAGGGCAGGTACAGCACGGGTTAGATACAGAGTAAAGCTCCTTCGACACTGTCCCATCAAACACTCCCAGGGCAGGTACAGAACGGGTTAGATACACAGTAAAGCTCCCTCTACACGGTCGCATCAAACACTCCCAGGGCAGGTACAGCTCGGGTTAGATACAGAGTAAAGCTCAATCTACACTGTCCCATCAAACACTCCCAGGGCAGGTACAGCACGGGTTAGATACAGATTAAAGCTCCCTCTACACTGTCCCATCAAACACTCCCAGGGCAGGTCCAGCACAGGGTTAGATACAGAGTAAAGCTCCCTCTACACTGTCCCGTCAAACACTCCCAGGGCAGGTACAGCACGGGTTAGATACAGAGTAAAGCTCCTTCGACACTGTCCCATCAAACACTCCCAGGGCAGGTACAGCACGGGTTAGATACAGAGTAAAGCTCCCTCTACACTGTCCCATCAAACACTCCCAGGACAGGTACAGCACAGGGTTAGATACAGAGTAAAGCTCCCTCTGCACTGTCCCATCAAACACTCTCGGGGCAGTTACAGCACGGGTTAGATACAGAGTAAAGCTCCCTCGACACTGTCCCATCAAACACTCCCAGGCCAGGTACAGCACAGGGTTAGATACAGAGTAAAGCTCCCTCTACACGGTCCCATCAAACACTCCCAGGGCAGGTACAGCACGGGTTAGATACAGACTTAAGCTCCCTCTACACTGTCCCATCAAACACTCCCAGGGCAGGTACAGCACGGGTTAGATACAGAGTAAAGCTCCCTCTACACTGTCCCATCAAACAGTCCCAGGGCAGGTACAGCACGGGTTAGATACAGAGTAAAGCTCGCTCTACACTGTCCCATCAAACACTCCCAGGGCAGGTACAGCACGGGTTAGATACAGAGTAAAGCTGCCTCTGCATTGTCCCATCAAACACTCCCAGGGCAGGCACAGCACGGGTTAGATACGGAGTAAAGCCCCCTCTACACTGTCCCATCAAACACTCTTAGATACAGAGAAAAGCTCCCTCTACACTGTCCCATTAAACACTCCCAGGGCAGGTACAGCACGGGTTAGATAGAGAGTAAAGCTCCCTCTACACTGTCCCATCAAACATTCCCAGGGCAGGTAGAGCACGGGTGAGATACAGAGTAAAGCTCCCTCTACACTGTCCCATCAAACACTCCCAGGGCAGGTACAGCACGGGTTAGATACAGAGTAAAGCTCCCTCTGCACTGTCCCATCAAACACTCCCAGGGCAGGTGCAGCACGGGTTAGATACAGAGTAAAGCTCCCTCTACACTGTCCCATCAAACACTCCCAGGGCAGGTACAGCACGCGTTAGATACAGAGTAAAGCTCCCTCTGCACTGTTCCATCAAACACTCCCAGGGCAGGTGCAGCACGGGTTAGATACAGAGTAAAGCTCCCTCTACACTGTCCCATCAAACACTCCCAGGGCAGGTACAGCACAGGGATGGATACAGAGTAAAGCTCCCTCCACACTGTCCCATCAAACACTCCCAGGGCAGTTAAAGCACGGGTTAGATACTGAGTAAAGCTCCCTCTGCACTGTCCCATCAAACACTCCCAGGGCAGGTACAGCACGGGTTAGATACAGAGAAAAGCTCCCTTTACACTGTCCCATCAAACACTCCCAGGGCAGGTACAGCACAGGGTTGGATAGAGAGTAAAGCTCCCTCTGCACTGTCCCATCAAAATCTCCCAGGCAGGTACAGCACGGGTTAGATACAGAGTTAAGCTCCCTCTACACTGTCCCATCAAACACTGCCAGGGCAGGTACAGCACGGGTTAGATACAGAGTAAAGCTCCTTCGACACTGTCCCATCAAACACTCCCAGGGCAGGTACAGAACGGGTTACATACACAGTAAAGCTCCCTCTACACGGTCGCATCAAACACTCCCAGGGCAGGTACAGCACGGTTTGGATACAGAGTAAAGCTCCCTCTGCACTGTCCCATCAAACACTCCCAGGGCAGGTACAGCATGGGTTAGATACAGAGTAAAGCTCCTTCGACATTGTCCCATCAAACACTCCCAGGACAGGTACAGCACGGGTTAGATACAGAATAAAGCTCCATCTACACTGTCCCATCAAACACTCCCAGGGCAGGTACAGCACGGGTTAGATACAGAGTAAAGCTCAATCTACACTGTCCCATCAAACACTCCCAGGGCAGGTACAGCACGGGTTAGATACAGATTAAAGCTCCCTCTACACTGTCCCATCAAACACTCCCAGGGCAGGTACAACACAGGGTTAGATACAGAGTAAAGCTCCCTCTACACTGTCCCGTCAAACACTCCCAGGGCAGGTACAGCACAGGTTAGATACAGAGTAAACTCCCTCTACACTGTCCCATCAAACACTCTCGGGGCAGTTACAGCACGGGTTAGATACAGAGTAAAGCTCCCTCTACACTGTCCCATCAAACACTCCCAGGCCAGGTACAGCACAGGGTTAGATACAGAGTAAAGCTCCCTCTACACGGTCCCATCAAACACTCCCAGGGCAGATACAGCACGGGTTAGATACAGACTTAAGCTCCCTCTACACTGTCCCATCAAACACTCCCAGGGCAGGTACAGCACGGGTTAGATACAGAGTAAAGCTCCCTCTACACTGTCCCATGAAACAGTCCCAGGGCAGCGACAGCACAGGTTAGATACAGAGTAAAGCTCGCTCTACACTGTCCCATCAAACACTCCCAGGGCAGGTACAGCACGGGTTAGATACAGAGTAAAGCTCCCTCTACACTGTCCCATCAAACACTCCCAGGGCAGGTACAGCACAGGTGAGATACAGAGTGAAGCTCCCTCTGCACTGTCCCGTCAAACACTCGCAGGGCAGGTACAGCATGGGTTAGATACAGAGTAAAGCTCCCTCTACACTGTCCCATCAAACACTCCCAGGGCAGGTACAGCATGGGTTAGATACAGAGTAAAGCTCCCTCTACACTGTCCCATCAAACACTCCCAGGGCAGGTACAGCACAGGTTAGATACAGAGTAAAGCTCCCTCTACACTGTCCCATCAAACACTCCCAGGGCAGGTACAGCATGTGTTAGATACAGAGTAAATCTCCCTCTACACTGTCCCATCAAACACTCCCAGGGCAGGTGCAGCACGGGTTAGATACAGAGTAAAGCTCCTTCGACACTGTCCCATCAAACACTCCCAGGGCAGGTACAGCACGGGTTAGATACAGAGTAAAGCTCCCTCTACACTGTCCCATCAAACACTCCCAGGGCAGGTACAGCACGGGTTAGATACAGAGTAAAGCTCCCTCTACACTGTCCCATCAAACACTCCCAGGGCAGGTACAGCACGGGTTAGATACAGAGTAAAGCTTCCTCTACACTGTCCCATCAAACACTCCCAGGGCAGGTGCAGCACAGGGTTAGATGCTGAGTAAAGCTACCTCTACACTGTCCCATCAAACACTCCCACGGCAGGTACAGCACGGGTTAGATACAGAGTAAAGCTCCCTCTACACTGTCCCATCAAACACTCTCAGGGCAGTTACAGCACGGGTTAGATACAGAGTAAAGCTCCCTCTACACTGTCCCATCAAACACTCCCAGGGCAGGTACAGCACAGGGTTAGATACAGAGTAAAGCTCCCTCTACACTGTCCCATCAAACACTCCCAGGGCAGGGACAGCACGGGCTAGATACAGACTTAAGCTCCCTCCACACTGTCCCATCAAACACTCCCAGGGCAGGTACAGCACGGGTTAGATACAGAGTAAAGCTCCCTCTACACTGTCCCATCAAACACTCCCAGGGCAGGTACAGCACAGGTTAGATACAGATTAAAGCTCCCTCTACACTGTCCCATCAAACACTCCCAGGGCAGGTACAACACAGGGTTAGATACAGAGTAAAGCTCCCTCTACACTGTCCCGTCAAACACTCCCAGGGCAGGTACAGCACAGGTTAGATACAGAGTAAAGCTCCTTCGAAACTGTCCCATCAAACACTCCCAGGGCAGGTACAGCACGGGTTAGATACAGAGTAAAGCTCCCTCTACACTGTCCCATCAAACACTCTCGGGGCAGTTACAGCACGGGTTAGATACAGAGTAAAGCTCCCTCTACACTGTCCCATCAAACACTCCCAGGCCAGGTACAGCACAGGGTTAGATACAGAGTAAAGCTCCCTCTACACGGTCCCATCAAACACTCCCAGGGCAGATACAGCACGGGTTAGATACAGACTTAAGCTCCCTCTACACTGTCCCATCAAACACTCCCAGGGCAGGTACAGCACGGGTTAGATACAGAGTAAAGCTCCCTCTACACTGTCCCATGAAACAGTCCCAGGGCAGCGACAGCACAGGTTAGATACAGAGTAAAGCTCGCTCTACACTGTCCCATCAAACACTCCCAGGGCAGGTACAGCACGGGTTAGATACAGAGTAAAGCTCCCTCTACACTGTCCCATCAAACACTCCCAGGGCAGGTACAGCACAGGTGAGATACAGAGTGAAGCTCCCTCTGCACTGTCCCGTCAAACACTCGCAGGGCAGGTACAGCATGGGTTAGATACAGAGTAAAGCTCCCTCTACACTGTCCCATCAAACACTCCCAGGGCAGGTACAGCATGGGTTAGATACAGAGTAAAGCTCCCTCTACACTGTCCCATCAAACACTCCCAGGGCAGGTACAGCACGGGTTAGATACAGAGTAAAGCTCCCTCTACACTGTCCCATCAAACACTCCCAGGGCAGGTACAGCATGTGTTAGATACAGAGTAAATCTCCCTCTACACTGTCCCATTAAACACTCCCAGGGCAGGTACAGCACGGGTTAGATACAGAGTAAAGCTCCCTCTACACTGTCCCATCAAACACTCCCAGGGCAGGTACAGCACGGGTTAGATACAGAGTAAAGCTCCCTCTGCACTGTCCCATCAAACACTCGCAGGGCAGGTACAGCATGGGTTAGATACAGAGTAAAGCTCCGTTTACACTGTCCCATCAAACACTCCCAGGGCAGGCAGAGCACGGGTTAGATACAGAGCAATGCTCCCTCTACACTGTCCCATCAAACACTCCCAGGGCAGGTGCAGCACGGGTTAGATACAGAGTAAAGCTCCCTCTACACTGTCACATCAAACACTCCCAGTGCAGGTGCAGCACAGGGATGGATACAGAGTAAAGCTCCCTCTACACTGTCCCATCAAACACTCCCAGGGCAGGTACAGCACGGGTTAGATACAGAGAAAAGCTCCCTTTACACTGTCCCATCAAACACTCCCAGGGCAGGTACAGCACAGGATGAGATACAGAGTAAAGCTCCCTCTACACTGTCCCATCAAACTCTCCCAGGGCAGGTACAGCACGGGTTAGATACAGAGTAAAGCTCCCTCTACACTGTCCCATCAAACACTCCCAGGGCAGGTACAGCACGGGTTAGATACAGAGTAAAGCTCGCTCTACACTGTCCCATCAAACACTCCCAGGGCAGGTACAGCACGGGTTAGATACAGAGTAAAGCTCCCTCTACACTGTCCCATCAAACACTCCCAGGGCAGGTTCAGCACAGGGTTAGATACTGAGTAAAGCTCCCTCTGCACTGTCCCATCAAACACTCCCAGGGCAGGTACAGCACGGGTTAGATACAGACTTAAGCTCCCTCTACACTGTCCCATCAAACACTCCCAGGGCAGGTACAGCACGGGTTAGATACAGAGTAAAGCTCCCTCTACACTGTCCCATCAAACACTCCCAGGGGAGGTACAGCACAGGGTTCGATACTGAGTAAAGCTCCCTCTACACTGTCCCATCAAACACTCCCAGGGCAGGTACAGCACGGGTGAGATACAGAGTAAAGCTCCATCTACACTGTCCCATCAAACACTCCCAGGGCAGTTACAGCACGGGTTGGATACAGAGTAAAGCTCCCTCGACAGTGTCCCATCAAACACTCCCAGGGCAGGTACAGCACGGGTTAGATACAGAGTAAAGCTCCTTCGACACTGTCCCATCAAACACTCCCAGGGCAGGTACAGCACGGGTTAGATACAGAGTAAAGCTGCCTCTACACTGTCCCATCAAACACTCCCAGGGCAGGTACAGCACAGCGATGGAGACAGAGTAAAGCTCCCTCCACACTGTCCCATCAAACACTCCCAGGGCAGGTACAGCACGGGTTAGATACAGAGTTAAGCTCCCTCTACACTGTCCCATCAAACACTCCCAGGGCAGGTACAGCACGGGTTAGATACAGAGTAAAGCTCCCTCTACACTGTCCCATCAAACACTCCCAGGGCAGGTACAGCACGGGTTAGATACAGAGTAAAGCTCCTTCGACACTGTCCCATCAAACACTCCCAGGGCAGGTACAGAACGGGTTAGATACACAGTAAAGCTCCCTCTACACGGTCGCATCAAACACTCCCAGGGCAGGTACAGCTCGGGTTGTATACAGAGTAAAGCTCCCTCTACACTGTCCCATCAAAAACTCCCAGGGCAGGTACAGCACGGGTTAAATACAGAGTAAAGCTCCTTCGACATTGTCCCATCAAACACTCCCAGGACAGGTACAGCACGGGTTAGATACAGAATAAAGCTCCATCTACACTGTCCCATCAAACACTCCCAGGGCAGGTACAGCACGGGTTAGATACAGAGTAAAGCTCAATCTACACTGTCCCATCAAACACTCCCAGGGCAGGTACAGCACGGGTTAGATACAGATTAAAGCTCCCTCTACACTGTCCCATCAAACACTCCCAGGGCAGGTCCAGCACAGGGTTAGATACAGAGTAAAGCTCCCTCTACACTGTCCCGTCAAACACTCCCAGGGCAGGTACAGCACGGGTTAGATACAGAGTAAAGCTCCTTCGACACTGTCCCATCAAACACTCCCAGGGCAGGTACAGCACGGGTTAGATACAGAGTAAAGCTCCCTCTACACTGTCCCATCAAACACTCCCAGGACAGGTACAGCACAGGGTTAGATACAGAGTAAAGCTCCCTCTGCACTGTCCCATCAAACACTCTCGGGGCAGTTACAGCACGGGTTAGATACAGAGTAAAGCTCCCTCTACACTGTCCCATCAAACACTCCCAGGCCAGGTACAGCACAGGGTTAGATACAGAGTAAAGCTCCCTCTACACGGTCCCATCAAACACTCCCAGGGCAGGTACAGCACGGGTTAGATACAGACTTAAGCTCCCTCTACACTGTCCCATCAAACACTCCCAGGGCAGGTACAGCACGGGTTAGATACAGAGTAAAGCTCCCTCTACACTGTCCCATCAAACAGTCCCAGGGCAGGTACAGCACGGGTTAGATACAGAGTAAAGCTCGCTCTACACTGTCCCATCAAACACTCCCAGGGCAGGTACAGCACGGGTTAGATACAGAGTAAAGCTGCCTCTACATTGTCCCATCAAACACTCCCAGGGCAGGCACAGCACGGGTTAGATACGGAGTAAAGCCCCCTCTACACTGTCCCATCAAACACTCTTAGATACAGAGAAAAGCTCCCTCTACACTGTCCCATTAAACACTCCCAGGGCAGGTACAGCACGGGTTAGATAGAGAGTAAAGCTCCCTCTACACTGTCCCATCAAACATTCCCAGGGCAGGTAGAGCACGGGTTAGATACAGAGTAAAGCTCCCTCTACACTGTCCCATCAAACACTCCCAGGGCAGGTACAGCACGGGTTAGATACAGAGTAAAGCTCCCTCTGCACTGTCCCATCAAACACTCCCAGGGCAGGTGCAGCACGGGTTAGATACAGAGTAAAGCTCCCTCTACACTGTCCCATCAAACACTCCCAGGGCAGGTACAGCACGCGTTAGATACAGAGTAAAGCTCCCTCTGCACTGTTCCATCAAACACTCCCAGGGCAGGTACAGCACAGGGATGGATACAGAGTAAAGCTCCCTCCACACTGTCCCATCAAACACTCCCAGGGCAGGTAAAGCACGGGTTAGATACTGAGTAAAGCTCCCTCTACACTGTCCCATCAAACACTCCCAGGGCAGGTACAGCACGGGTTAGATACAGAGAAAAGCTCCCTTTACACTGTCCCATCAAACACTCCCAGGGCAGGTACAGCACAGGGTTGGATAGAGAGTAAAGCTCCCTCTGCACTGTCCCATCAAAATCTCCCAGGCAGGTACAGCACGGGTTAGATACAGAGTTAAGCTCCCTCTACACTGTCCCATCAAACACTCCCAGGGCAGGTACAGCACGGGTTAGATACAGAGTAAAGCTCCCTCTACACGGTCGCATCAAACACTCCCAGGGCAGGTACAGCACGGTTTGGATACAGAGTAAAGCTCCCTCTGCACTGTCCCATCAAACACTCCCAGGGCAGGTACAGCACGGGTTAGATACAGAGTAAAGCTCCTTCGACATTGTCCCATCAAACACTCCCAGGACAGGTACAGCACGGGTTAGATACAGAATAAAGCTCCATCTACACTGTCCCATCAAACACTCCCAGGGCAGGTACAGCACGGGTTAGATACAGAGTAAAGCTCAATCTACACTGTCCCATCAAACACTCCCAGGGCAGGTACAGCACGGGTTAGATACAGATTAAAGCTCCCTCTACACTGTCCCATCAAACACTCCCAGGGCAGGTACAACACAGGGTTAGATACAGAGTAAAGCTCCCTCTACACTGTCCCGTCAAACACTCCCAGGGCAGGTACAGCACAGGTTAGATACAGAGTAAAGCTCCTTCGAAACTGTCCCATCAAACACTCCCAGGGCAGGTACAGCACGGGTTAGATACAGAGTAAAGCTCCCTCTACACTGTCCCATCAAACACTCTCGGGGCAGTTACAGCACGGGTTAGATACAGAGTAAAGCTCCCTCTACACTGTCCCATCAAACACTCCCAGGCCAGGTACAGCACAGGGTTAGATACAGAGTAAAGCTCCCTCTACACGGTCCCATCAAACACTCCCAGGGCAGATACAGCACGGGTTAGATACAGACTTAAGCTCCCTCTACACTGTCCCATCAAACACTCCCAGGGCAGGTACAGCACGGGTTAGATACAGAGTAAAGCTCCCTCTACACTGTCCCATGAAACAGTCCCAGGGCAGCGACAGCACAGGTTAGATACAGAGTAAAGCTCGCTCTACACTGTCCCATCAAACACTCCCAGGGCAGGTACAGCACGGGTTAGATACAGAGTAAAGCTCCCTCTACACTGTCCCATCAAACACTCCCAGGGCAGGTACAGCACAGGTGAGATACAGAGTGAAGCTCCCTCTGCACTGTCCCGTCAAACACTCGCAGGGCAGGTACAGCATGGGTTAGATACAGAGTAAAGCTCCCTCTACACTGTCCCATCAAACACTCCCAGGGCAGGTACAGCATGGGTTAGATACAGAGTAAAGCTCCCTCTACACTGTCCCATCAAACACTCCCAGGGCAGGTACAGCACGGGTTAGATACAGAGTAAAGCTCCCTCTACACTGTCCCATCAAACACTCCCAGGGCAGGTACAGCACGGGTTAGATACAGAGTAAAGCTTCCTCTACACTGTCCCATCAAACACTCCCAGGGCAGGTGCAGCACAGGGTTAGATGCTGAGTAAAGCTACCTCTACACTGTCCCATCAAACACTCCCACGGCAGGTACAGCACGGGTTAGATACAGAGTAAAGCTCCCTCTACACTGTCCCATCAAACACTCTCAGGGCAGTTACAGCACGGGTTAGATACAGAGTAAAGCTCCCTCTACACTGTCCCATCAAACACTCCCAGGGCAGGTACAGCACAGGGTTAGATACAGAGTAAAGCTCCCTCTACACTGTCCCATCAAACACTCCCAGGGCAGGGACAGCACGGGCTAGATACAGACTTAAGCTCCCTCCACACTGTCCCATCAAACACTCCCAGGGCAGGTACAGCACGGGTTAGATACAGAGTAAAGCTCCCTCTACACTGTCCCATCAAACACTCCCAGGGCAGGTACAGCACGGGTTCGATACAGAGTAAAGCTCCCTCTACACTGTCCCATCAAACACTCCCAGGGCAGGTACAGCACGGGTTAGATACAGAGAAAAGCTCCCTCTACACTGTCCCATTAAACACTCCCAGGGCAGGTACAGCACGGGTTAGATACAGAGTAAAGCTCCCTCTACACTGTCCCATCAAACATTCCCAGGGCAGGTACAGCACGGGTTAGATACAGAGTAAAGCTCCCTCTACACTGTCCCATCAAACACTCCCAGGGCAGGTACAGCACGGGTTAGATACAGAGTAAAGCTCCCTCTGCACTGTCCCATCAAACACTCGCAGGGCAGGTACAGCATGGGTTAGATACAGAGTAAAGCTCCGTTTACACTGTCCCATCAAACACTCCCAGGGCAGGCAGAGCACGGGTTAGATACAGAGCAATGCTCCCTCTACACTGTCCCATCAAACACTCCCAGGGCAGGTGCAGTACGGGTTAGATACAGAGTAAAGCTCCCTCTACACTGTCACATCAAACACTCCCAGTGCAGGTGCAGCACAGGGATGGATACAGAGTAAAGCTCCCTCTACACTGTCCCATCAAACACTCCCAGGGCAGGTACAGCACGGGTTAGATACAGAGAAAAGCTCCCTTTACACTGTCCCATCAAACACTCCCAGGGCAGGTACAGCACAAGATGAGATACAGAGTAAAGCTCCCTCTACACTGTCCCATCAAACTCTCCCAGGGCAGGTACAGCACGGGTTAGATACAGAGTAAAGCTCCCTCTACACTGTCCCATCAAACACTCCCAGGGCAGGTACAGCACGGGTTAGATACAGAGTAAAGCTCGCTCTACACTGTCCCATCAAACACTCCCAGGGCAGGTACAGCACGGGTTAGATACAGAGTAAAGCTCCCTCTACACTGTCCCATCAAACACTCCCAGGGCAGGTTCAGCACAGGGTTAGATACTGAGTAAAGCTCCCTCTGCACTGTCCCATCAAACACTCCCAGGGCAGGTACAGCACGGGTTAGATACAGACTTAAGCTCCCTCTACACTGTCCATCAAACACTCCCAGGGCAGGTACAGCACGGGTTAGATACAGAGTAAAGCTCCCTCTACACTGTCCCATCAAACACTCCCAGGGGAGGTACAGCACAGGGTTCGATACTGAGTAAAGCTCCCTCTACACTGTCCCATCAAACACTCCCAGGGCAGGTACAGCACGGGTGAGATACAGAGTAAAGCTCCATCTACACTGTCCCATCAAACACTCCCAGGGCAGTTACAGCACGGGTTGGATACAGAGTAAAGCTCCCTCGACAGTGTCCCATCAAACACTCCCAGGGCAGGTACAGCACGGGTTAGATACAGAGTAAAGCTCCTTCGACACTGTCCCATCAAACACTCCCAGGGCAGGTACAGCACGGGTTAGATACAGAGTAAAGCTGCCTCTACACTGTCCCATCAAACACTCCCAGGGCAGGTACAGCACAGGGATGGAGACAGAGTAAAGCTCCCTCCACACTGTCCCATCAAACACTCCCAGGGCAGGTACAGCACGGGTTAGATACAGAGTAAAGCTCCTTCGACACTGTCCCATCAAACACTCCCAGGGCAGGTACAGAACGGGTTAGATACACAGTAAAGCTCCCTCTACACGGTCGCATCAAACACTCCCAGGGCAGGTACAGCTCGGGTTGTATACAGAGTAAAGCTCCCTCTACACTGTCCCATCAAAAACTCCCAGGGCAGGTACAGCACGGGTTAAATACAGAGTAAAGCTCCTTCGACATTGTCCCATCAAACACTCCCAGGACAGGTACAGCACGGGTTAGATACAGAATAAAGCTCCATCTACACTGTCCCATCAAACACTCCCAGGGCAGGTACAGCACGGGTTAGATACAGAGTAAAGCTCAATCTACACTGTCCCATCAAACACTCCCAGGGCAGGTACAGCACGGGTTAGATACAGATTAAAGCTCCCTCTACACTGTCCCATCAAACACTCCCAGGGCAGGTCCAGCACAGGGTTAGATACAGAGTAAAGCTCCCTCTACACTGTCCCGTCAAACACTCCCAGGGCAGGTACAGCACGGGTTAGATACAGAGTAAAGCTCCTTCGACGCTGTCCCATCAAACACTCCCAGGGCAGGTACAGCACGGGTTAGATACAGAGTAAAGCTCCCTCTACACTGTCCCATCAAACACTCCCAGGACAGGTACAGCACAGGGTTAGATACAGAGTAAAGCTCCCTCTGCACTGTCCCATCAAACACTCTCGGGGCAGTTACAGCACGGGTTAGATACAGAGTAAAGCTCCCTCTACACTGTCCCATCAAACACTCCCAGGCCAGGTACAGCACAGGGTTAGATACAGAGTAAAGCTCCCTCTACACGGTCCCATCAAACACTCCCAGGGCAGGTACAGCACGGGTTAGATACAGACTTAAGCTCCCTCTACACTGTCCCATCAAACACTCCCAGGGCAGGTACAGCACGGGTTAGATACAGAGTAAAGCTCCCTCTACACTGTCCCATCAAACAGTCCCAGGGCAGGTACAGCACGGGTTAGATACAGAGTAAAGCTCGCTCTACACTGTCCCATCAAACACTCCCAGGGCAGGTACAGCACGGGTTAGATACAGAGTAAAGCTGCCTCTACATTGTCCCATCAAACACTCCCAGGGCAGGCACAGCACGGGTTAGATACGGAGTAAAGCCCCCTCTACACTGTCCCATCAAACACTCTTAGATACAGAGAAAAGCTCCCTCTACACTGTCCCATTAAACACTCCCAGGGCAGGTACAGCACGGGTTAGATAGAGAGTAAAGCTCCCTCTACACTGTCCCATCAAACATTCCCAGGGCAGGTAGAGCACGGGTTAGATACAGAGTAAAGCTCCCTCTACACTGTCCCATCAAACACTCCCAGGGCAGGTACAGCACGGGTTAGATACAGAGTAAAGCTCCCTCTGCACTGTCCCATCAAACACTCCCAGGGCAGGTGCAGCACGGGTTAGATACAGAGTAAAGCTCCCTCTACACTGTCCCATCAAACACTCCCAGGGCAGGTACAGCACAGGGATGGATACAGAGTAAAGCTCCCTCTACACTGTCCCATCAAACACTCCCAGGGCAGGTACAGCACAGGGATGGATACAGAGTAAAGCTCCCTCCACACTGTCCCATCAAACACTCCCAGGGCAGGTACAGCACGGGTTAGATACAGAAAAAAGCTCCCTTTACACTGTCCCATCAAACACTCCCAGGGCAGGTACAGCACAGGGTTAGATACAGAGTAAAGCTCCCTCTACACTGTCCCATCAAACTCTCCCAGGCAGGTACAGCACGGGTTAGATACAGAGTTAAGCTCCCTCTACACTGTCCCATCAAACACTCCCAGGGCAGGTGCAGCACGGGTTAGATACAGAGTAAACCTCCCTCTACACTGTCGCATCAAACACTCCCAGGGCAAGTACAGCACGGGTTAGATACAGAGTAAAGCTCCCTCTACACTGTCCCATCAAACACTCCCAGGGCAGGTACAGCACGGGTTAGATACAGAGTAAAGCTCCCTCGACACTTTCCCATCAAACACTCCCAGGGCAGGTACAGCACAGGGTTAGATACAGAGTAATACTCCCTCTACACTGTCCCATCAAACACTACCAGGGCACGTACAGCACAGGGTTCGATACAGAGTAAAACTCCCTCGACACTGTCCCATCAAACACTCCCAGGGCAGGTACAGCACGGATTAGATACAGAGTAAAGCTCCCTCTGCACTGTCCCATCAAACACTCCCAGGGCAGGTACAGCACGGGTTAGATACAGAGTAAAGCTCCCTCTGCACTGTCCCATCAAACAATCCCAGGGCAGGTGCAGCACGGGTTAGATACAGAGTAAAGCTCGCTCTACACTGTCCCATCAAACACTCCCAGGGCAGGTACAGCACAGGGATGGATACAGAGTAAAGCTCCCTCTACACTGTCCCATCAAACACTCCCAGGGCAGGTACAGCACGGGTTAGATACAGAGAAAAGCTCCCTTTACACTGTCCCATCAAAGACTCCCAGGGCAGGAACAGCACAGGGTTAGATAGAGAGTAAAGCTCCCTCTACACTGTCCCATCAAACACTCCCAGGGCAGGTACAGCACGGGTTAGATACAGAGTAAAGCTCCCTCTACACTGTCCCATCAAACTCTCCCAGGCAGGTACAGCACGGGTTAGATACAGAGTTAAGCTCCCTCTACAATGTCCCATCAAACACTCCCAGGGCAGGTACAGCACGGGTTAGATACAGAGTAAAGCTCCTTCGACACTGTCCCATCACACACTCCCAGGGCAGGTACAGCATGGGTTAGATACAGAGTGAAGCTCCCTCTACACTGTCCCATCAAACACTCCCAGGGCAGGTACAGCACGGGTTAGATACAGAGTAAAGCTCCCTCTACACTGTCCCATCAAACTCTCCCAGGGCAGGTACAGCATGGGTTAGATACAGAGTAAAGCTCCTTCGACACTATCCCATCAAACACTCCCAGGACAGGTACAGCACTGGTTGGATACAGAGTAAAGCTCCCTCTACACTGTCCCATCAAACACTCCCAGGGCAGGTACAGCACGGGTTAGATACAGAGTAAAGCTCCCTCTACACTGTCCTATATAACTCTCCCAGCACAGGTATAGCATGGGTTAGATACAGAGTAAAGCTCCCTCTAAACTGTCCCATCAAACACTCCCGGGGCAGGTACAGCACAGGGTGAGGTACTGAGTAAAGCTCCCTCTACACTGTCCCATCAAACACTCCCAGGGCAGGTACAGCACGGGTTAGATACAGAGTAAAGCTCCCTCTACACTGTCCCATCAAACACTCCCAGGGCAGGTACAGCACGGGTTAGATACAGAGTAAAGCTCCCTCTATACTGTCCCATCAAACACTCCCAGGGCAGGTACAGCACGGGTTAGACACAGAGTAAAGCTCCTTCGACACTGTCCCATCAAACACTCCCAGGGCAGGTACAGCACGGGTTAGATACAGAGTAAATCTCCCTCTTCACTGCATCGTCAAACACTCCCAGGGCAGGAACAGCACGGGTTAGATACAGAGTAAAGCTGCCTCGACACTGTCCCATCAAGCACTCCCAGGTCAGGTACAGCACAGGGTTAGATACTGAGTAAAGCTCCCTCTACACTGTCCCATCAAAGACTCCCAGGGCAGGTACAGCACGTTTTAGATACAGAGTAACGCTCCCTCTACACTGTCCCATCAAACACTCCCAGGGCAGGTACAGCACGGGTTGATACAGAGTAAAGCTCCCTCTACACTGTCCCATCAAACACTCCCAGGGCAGGTACAGCACGGGTTAGATACAGAGTAAAGCTCCCTCTACACTGTCCCATCAAACACTCCCAGGGCAGGTACAGCACAGGGTTAGATACAGAGTAAAGCTCCCTCTACACTGTCCCATCAAACACTACCAGGGCAGGTACAGCACAGGGTTAGATACAGAGTAAAACTGCCTCTACACTGTCCCATCAAACACTCCCAGGGCAGGTACAGCACGGGTTAGATACAGAGTAAAGCTCCCTCTACACTGTCCCATCAAACACTCCCAGGGCAGGTACAGCACAGGTTAGATACAGAGTAAAGCTCCCTCTACACTGTCCCATCAAACACTCCCAGGGCAGGTACAGCACGGGTTGATACAGAGGAAAGCTCCCTCTGCACTGTCCCATCAAACACTCCCAGGGCAGGTAAAGCACGGGTTAGATACAGAGTAAAGCTCCCTCTACACTGTCCCATCAAACACTCCCAGGGCAGGTACAGCACAGGGTTAGATACAGAGTAAAGCTCCGTCTGCACTGTCCCATCAAACACGACCAGGGCAGGTACAGCACAGGGTTAGATACAGAGTAAAACTCCCTCTACACTGTCCCATCAAACACTCCCGGGGCAGGTACAGCACAGGGTTAGATACTGAGTAAAGCTCCCTCTACACTGTCCCATCAAACACTCCCAGGGCAGGGACACCACGGCTTAGATACAGAGTAAAGCTCCCTCTACACTGTCCCATCAAACACTCCCGGGGCAGGTACAGCACGGGTTAGATACAGAGTAAAGCTCCCCCTACACTGTCCCATCAAACACTCCCAGGGCAGGTACAGCACGGGTTAGATACAGTGTAGAGCTCCCTCTACACTGTCCCATCAAACACTCCCAGGGCAGGGACAGCACGGGTTAGATACAGAGTAAAGCTCCCTCTACACTGTCCCATCAAACACTCCCAGGGCAGGGACAGCACGGGTTAGATACAGAGTAAAGCTCCCTCTACACTGTCCCATCAAACACTCCCAGGGCAGGTACAGCACAGGTTAGATACAGAGTGAAGCTCCCTCTACACTGTCCCATCAAACACTCGCAGGGCAGGTACAGAATGGGTTAGATACAGAGTAAAGCTCCCTCTACACTGTCCCATCAAACACTCCCAGGGCAGGTACAGCACGGGTTAGATACAGAGTAAAGCTCCCTCTACACTGTCCCATCAAACACTCCCAGGGCAGGGACATCACGGGTTAGATACAGAGTAAAGCTCCCTCTGCACTGTCCCATCAAACACTCCCAGGGCAGGTACAGCACGGGTTAGATACAGAGAAAAGCTGCCTCTACACTGTCCCATCAAACACTCCCAGGGCAGGTACAGCACGGGTTAGATACAGAGTAAAGCTCCCTCTACACTGTCCCATCAAACACTCCCAGGGCAGGGACATCACGGGTTAGATACAGAGTAAAGCTCCCTCTGCACTGTCCCATCAAACACTCCCAGGGCAGGTACAGCACGGGTTAGATACAGAGAAAAGCTGCCTCTACACTGTCCCATCAAACACTCCCAGGGCAGGTAGAGCACGGGTTAGATACAGAGTAATGCTCGCTCCACACTGTCCCATCAAACACTCCCAGGGCAGGTACAGCACGGGTTAGATACAGAGTAAAGCACCCTCTGCACTGTCCCATCAAACACTCCCAGGGCAGGTGCAGCACGGGTTAGATACAGAGTAAAGCTCCCTCTACACTGTCCCATCAAACACTCCCAGGGCAGGTACAGCTCGGGTTAGATACAGAGTAAAGCTCCCTCTACACTGTCCCATCAAACACTCCCAGGGCAGGTACAGCACAGGGATGGATACAGAGTAAAGCTCCCTCCACACTGTCCCATCAAACACTCCCAGGGCAGGTACAGCACGGGTTAGATACAGAAAAAAGCTCCCTTTACACTGTCCCATCAAACACTCCCAGGGCATGTACAGCACAGGGTTAGATACAGAGTAAAGCTCCCTCTACACTGTCCCATCAAACTCTCCCAGGCAGGTACAGCACGGGTTAGATACAGGGTTAAGCTCCCTCTGCACTGTCCCATCAAACACTCCCAGGGCAGGTGCAGCACGGGTTAGATACAGAGTAAAGCTCCCTCTACAGTGTCGCATCAAACACTCCCAGGGCAGGTACAGCACGGGTTAGATACAGAGTAAAGCTCCCTCTACACTGTCCCATCAAACACTCCCAGGGCAGGTACAGCACGGGTTAGATACAGAGTAAAGCTCCCTCGACACTTTCCCATCAAACACTCCCAGGGCAGGTACAGCACAGGGTTAGATACAGAGTAAAGCTCCCTCGACACTTTCCCATCAAACACTCCCAGGGCAGGTACAGCACGGATTAGATACAGAGTAAAGCTCCCTCTGCACTGTCCCATCAAACACTCCCAGGGCAGGTACAGCACGGGTTAGATACAGAGTAAAGCTCGCTCTACACTGTCCCATCAAACACTCCCAGGGCAGGTACAGCACAGGGATGGATACAGAGTAAAGCTCCCTCTACACTGTCCCATCAAACACTCCCAGGGCAGGTAAAGCACGGGTTAGATACAGAGAAAAGCTCCCTTTACACTGTCCCATCAAAGACTCCCAGGGCAGGTACAGCACAGGGTTAGATAGAGAGTAAAGCTCCCTCTACACTGTCCCATCAAACTCTCCCAGGCAGGTACAGCACGGGTTAGATACAGAGTTAAGCTCCCTCTACAGTGTCCCATCAAACACTCCCAGGGCAGGTACAGCACGGGTTAGATACAGAGTAAAGCTCCTTCGACACTGTCCCATCACACACTCCCAGGGCAGGTACAGCATGGGTTAGATACAGAGTGAAGCTCCCTCTACACTGTCCCATCAAACACTCCCAGGGCAGGTACAGCACGGGTTAGATACAGAGTAAAGCTCCCTCTACACTGTCCCATCAAACTCTCCCAGGGCAGGTACAGCATGGGTTAGATACAGAGTAAAGCTCCTTCGACACAATCCCATCAAACACTCCCAGGACAGGTGCAGCACTGGTTGGATACAGAGTAAAGCTCCCTCTACACTGTCCCATCAAACACTCCCAGGGCAGGTACAGCACGGGTTAGATACAGAGTAAAGCTCCCTCTACACTGTCCTATATAACTCTCCCAGCACAGGTATAGCATGGGTTAGATACAGAGTAAAGCTCCCTCTACACTGTCCCATCAAACACTCCCGGGGCAGGTACAGCACAGGGTTAGGTACTGAGTAAAGCTCCCTCTACACTGTCCCATCAAACACTCCCAGGGCAGGTACAGCACGGGTTAGATACAGAGTAAAGCTCCCTCTACACTGTCCCATCAAACACTCCCAGGGCAGTTACAGCACGGGTTAGATACAGAGTAAAGCTCCCTCTATACTGTCCCATCAAACACTCCCAGGGCAGGTACAGCACGGGTTAGATACAGAGTAAAGCTCCTTCGACACTGTCCCATCAAACACTCCCAGGGCAGGTACAGCACGGGTTAGATACAGAGTAAATCTCCCTCTGCACTGCATCGTCAAACACTCCCAGGGCAGGTACAGCACGGGTTAGATACAGAGGAAAGCTGCCTCTACACTGTCCCATCAAACACTCCCAGGGCAGGTACAGCACAGGGTTAGATACTGAGTAAAGCTCCCTCTACACTGTCCCATCAAAGACTCCCAGGGCAGGTACAGCACGTGTTAGATACAGAGTAAAGCTCCCTCTACACTGTCCCATCAAACACTCCCAGGGCAGGTGCAGCACAGGGTTAGATACAGAGTAAAGCTCCCTCTACACTGTCCCATCAAACACTACCAGGGCAGGTACAGCACAGGGTTAGATACAGAGTAAAACTGCCTCTACACTGTCCCATCAAACACTCCCAGGGCAGGTACAACACGGGTTAGATACAGAGTAAAGCTCCCTCTACACTGTCCCATCAAACACTCCCAGGGCAGGTACAGCACGGGTTCGATACAGAGTAAAGCTCCCTCTGCACTGTCCCATCAAACACTCCCAGGGCAGGTGCAGCACGGGTTAGATACAGAGTAAAGATCCCTCTACACTGTCCCATCAAACACTCCCAGGGCAGGTACAGCACAGGGATGGATACAGAGTAAAGCTCCCTCCACACTGTCCATTCAAACACTCCCAGGGCAGGTACAGCACGGGTTAGTTACAGAGAAAAGCTCCCTTTACACTGTCCCACCAAACACTCCCAGGGCAGGTACAGCACAGGGTTAGATAGAGAGTAAAGCTCCCTCTACACTGTCCCATCAAACTCTCCCAGGGCAGGTAGAGCACGGGTTAGATACAGAGTAATGCTCCCTCTACACTGTCCCATCAAACACTCCCAGGGCAGGTACAGCACAGGGTTAGATACAGAGTAAAGCTCCCTCTACACTGTCCCATCAAACACTCCCAGGACAGGTACAGCACGGGTTAGATACAGAGTAAAGCTCCCTCTGCACTGTCCCATCAAACACTCCCAGGGCAGGTACAGCACGTGTTAGATACAGAGTAAAGCTCCCTCTACACTGTCCCATCAAGCACTCCCAGGGCAGGTACAGCACGGGTTGATACAGAGTAAAGCTCCCTCTGCACTGTCCCATCAAACACTCCCAGGGCAGGTACAGCACGGGTTAGATACAGAGTAAAGCTCCGTCTACACTGTCCCATCAAACACGACCAGGGCAGGTACAGCACAGGGTTAGATACAGAGTAAAACTCCCTCTACACTGTCCCATCAAACACTCCCGGGGCAGGTACAGCACAGGGTTAGATACTGAGTAAAGCACCCTCTTCACTGTCCCATCAAACACTCCCAGGGCAGGTACACCACGGCTTAGATACAGAGTAAAGCTCCCTCTACACTGTCCCATCAAACACTCCCAGGGCAGGTACAGCACAGGGTTAGATACAGAGTAAAGCTCCCTCTGCACTGTCCCTTCAAACACTCCCGGGGCAGGTACAGCACGGGTTAGATACAGAGTAAAGCTCCCTCTACACTGTCCCATCAAACACTCCCAGGGCAGGTACAGCACGGGTTAGATACAGTGTAGAGCTCCCTCTACACTGTCCCATCAAACACTCCCAGGGCAGGGACAGCACGGGTTAGATACAGAGTAAAGCTCCCTCTACACTGTCCCATCAAACATTCCCAGGGCAGGTACAGCACGGGTTAGCTACAGAGTAAAGCTCCCTCTACACTGTCCCATCAAACACTCCCAGGGCAGGTACAGCACAGGTTAGATACAGAGTGAAGCTCCCTCTGCACTGTCCCATCAAACACTCCCAGGGCAGGTAGAGCACGGGTTAGATACAGAGTAATGCTCGCTCCACACTGTCCCATCAAACACTCCCAGGGCAGGTACAGCACGGGTTAGATGCAGACTAAAGCTCCCTCTGCACTGTCCCATCAAACATTCCCAGGGCAGGTGCAGCACGGGTTAGATACAGAGTAAAGCTCCCTCTACACTGTCCCATCAAACACTCCCAGGGCAGGTACAGCACAGGGATGGATACAGAGTAAAGCTCCCTCTACACTGTCCCATCAAACACTCCCAGGGCAGGTACAGCACAGGGATGGATACAGAGTAAAGCTCCCTCCACACTGTCCCATCAAACACTCCCAGGGCAGGTACAGCACGGGTTAGATACAGAGAAATGCTCCCTTTACACTGTCCCATCAAACACTCCCAGGGCAGGTACAGCACAGGGTTAGATACAGAGTAAAGCTCCCTCTACACTGTCCCATCAAACTCTCCCAGGCAGGTACAGCACGGGTTAGATACAGAGTTAAGCTCCCTCTAAACTGTCCCATCAAACACTCTCAGGGCAGGTGCAGCACGGGTTAGATACAGAGTAAAGCTCCCTCTACACTGTCCCATTAAACACTCCCAGGGCAGGTACAGCACGGGTTAGATACAGAGTAAAGCTCCTTCGACACTGTCCCATCAAACACTCCCAGGGCAGGTACAGCACGGGTTAGATACAGAGTAAAGCTCCCTCTACACTGTCGCATCAAACACTCCCAGGGCAGGTACAGCACGGGTTAGATACAGAGTAAAGCTCCCTCTACACTGTCCCATCAAACACTCCCAGGGCAGGTACAGCACAGGGTTAGATACAGAGTAAAGCTCCCTCTACACTGTCCCATCAAACACTCCCAGGGCAGGTACAGCACGGGTTAGATACAGAGTTAAGCTCCCTCTACACTGTCCCATCAAACACTCCCAGGGCAGGTACAGCACTGGTTAGATACAGAGTAAAGCTCCCTCTTTTCTGTCCCATCTAACACTCCCAGGGCAGGTGCAGCACGGGTTAGATACAGAGTAAACCTCCTTCGACACTGTCCCATCAAACACTCCCAGGGCAGCTACAGCACGGGTTAGATACAGAGTAAAGCTCCCTCTACACTGTATCATCAAACACTCCCAGGGAAGGTGCAGCACGGGTTAGATACAGAGTAAAGCTCCCTCTACACTGTCCCATCAAACACTCCCAGGGCAGGTACAGCACAGGGATGGATACAGAGTAAAGCTCCCTCCACACTGTCCCATCAAACACTCCCAGGGCAGGTACAGCACGGGTTAGATACAGAGAAAAGCTCCCTTTACACTGTCCCATCAAACACTCCCAGGGCAGGTACAGCACAGGGTTAGATAGAGAGTAAAGCTCCCTCTACACTGTCCCATCAAACTCTCCCAGGCAGGTACAGCACGGGTTAGATACAGAGTAAAGCTCCCTCTTCACTGTCCCATCAAACACTCCCAGGGCAGGTAGAGCACGTGTTAGATACAGAGTAAAGCTCCCTCTACACTGTCCCATCAAGCACTCCCAGGGCAGGTACAGCACGGGTTGATACAGAGTAAAGCTCCCTCTGCACTGTCCCATCAAACACTCCCAGGGCAGGTACAGCACGGGTTAGATACAGAGTAAAGCTCCGTCTACACTGTCCCATCAAACACGACCAGGGCAGGTACAGCACAGGGTTAGATACAGAGTAAAACTCCCTCTACACTGTCCCATCAAACACTCCCGGGGCAGGTACAGCACAGGGTTAGATACTGAGTAAAGCACCCTCTTCACTGTCCCATCAAACACTCCCAGGGCAGGTACACCACGGCTTAGATACAGAGTAAAGCTCCCTCTACACTGTCCCATCAAACACTCCCAGGGCAGGTACAGCACAGGGTTAGATACAGAGTAAAGCTCCCTCTGCACTGTCCCTTCAAACACTCCCGGGGCAGGTACAGCACGGGTTAGATACAGAGTAAAGCTCCCTCTACACTGTCCCATCAAACACTCCCAGGGCAGGTACAGCACGGGTTAGATACAGTGTAGAGCTCCCTCTACACTGTCCCATCAAACACTCCCAGGGCAGGGACAGCACGGGTTAGATACAGAGTAAAGCTCCCTCTACACTGTCCCATCAAACATTCCCAGGGCAGGTACAGCACGGGTTAGCTACAGAGTAAAGCTCCCTCTACACTGTCCCATCAAACACTCCCAGGGCAGGTACAGCACAGGTTAGATACAGAGTGAAGCTCCCTCTGCACTGTCCCATCAAACACTCCCAGGGCAGGTAGAGCACGGGTTAGATACAGAGTAATGCTCGCTCCACACTGTCCCATCAAACACTCCCAGGGCAGGTACAGCACGGGTTAGATGCAGACTAAAGCTCCCTCTGCACTGTCCCATCAAACATTCCCAGGGCAGGTGCAGCACGGGTTAGATACAGAGTAAAGCTCCCTCTACACTGTCCCATCAAACACTCCCAGGGCAGGTACAGCACAGGGATGGATACAGAGTAAAGCTCCCTCTACACTGTCCCATCAAACACTCCCAGGGCAGGTACAGCACAGGGATGGATACAGAGTAAAGCTCCCTCCACACTGTCCCATCAAACACTCCCAGGGCAGGTACAGCACGGGTTAGATACAGAGAAATGCTCCCTTTACACTGTCCCATCAAACACTCCCAGGGCAGGTACAGCACAGGGTTAGATACAGAGTAAAGCTCCCTCTACACTGTCCCATCAAACTCTCCCAGGCAGGTACAGCACGGGTTAGATACAGAGTTAAGCTCCCTCTACACTGTCCCATCAAACACTCTCAGGGCAGGTGCAGCACGGGTTAGATACAGAGTAAAGCTCCCTCTACACTGTCCCATTAAACACTCCCAGGGCAGGTACAGCACGGGTTAGATACAGAGTAAAGCTCCTTCGACACTGTCCCATCAAACACTCCCAGGGCAGGTACAGCACGGGTTAGATACAGAGTAAAGCTCCCTCTACACTGTCGCATCAAACACTCCCAGGGCAGGTACAGCACGGGTTAGATACAGAGTAAAGCTCCCTCTACACTGTCCCATCAAACACTCCCAGGGCAGGTACAGCACAGGGTTAGATACTGAGTAAAGCTCCCTCTACACTGTCCCATCAAACACTCCCAGGGCAGGTACAGCACAGGGTTAGATACAGAGTAAAGCTCCCTCTACACTGTCCCATCAAACACTCCCAGGGCAGGTACAGCACGGGTTAGATACAGAGTTAAGCTCCCTCTACACTGTCCCATCAAACACTCCCAGGGCAGGTACAGCACTGGTTAGATACAGAGTAAAGCTCCCTCTTTTCTGTCCCATCTAACACTCCCAGGGCAGGTGCAGCACGGGTTAGATACAGAGTAAACCTCCTTCGACACTGTCCCATCAAACACTCCCAGGGCAGCTACAGCACGGGTTAGATACAGAGTAAAGCTCCCTCTACACTGTATCATCAAACACTCCCAGGGAAGGTGCAGCACGGGTTAGATACAGAGTAAAGCTCCCTCTACACTGTCCCATCAAACACTCCCAGGGCAGGTACAGCACAGGGATGGATACAGAGTAAAGCTCCCTCCACACTGTCCCATCAAACACTCCCAGGGCAGGTACAGCACGGGTTAGATACAGAGAAAAGCTCCCTTTACACTGTCCCATCAAACACTCCCAGGGCAGGTACAGCACAGGGTTAGATAGAGAGTAAAGCTCCCTCTACACTGTCCCATCAAACTCTCCCAGGCAGGTACAGCACGGGTTAGATACAGAGTAAAGCTCCCTCTTCACTGTCCCATCAAACACTCCCAGGGCAGGTAGAGCACGGGTTAGATACAGAGTAAAGCTCCCTCTACACTGTCCCATCAAACACTCCCAGGGCAGGTACAGCACGGGTTAGATACAGAGTAAAGCTCCCTCTACACTGTCCCATCAAACACTCCCAGGGCAGGTACAGCACGTGTTTGATAGAGAATAAAGCTCCCTCTACACTGTCCCATCAAACACTCCCAGGGCAGGTACAGCACGGGTAAGATACAGAGTAAAGCTCCCTCTACACTGTCCCATCAAACACTCCCAGGGCAGGTACAGCACAGGGTTAGATACAGTGTAAAACTCCCTCTACACTGTCCGATCAAACACTCCCAGGGCAGGTACAGCACGGGTTAGATACAGAGTAAAGCTCCCTCTACACTGTCCCATCAAACACTTCCAGGGCAGGTTCAGCACAGGGATGGATACAGAGTAAAGCTCCCTCTACACTGTCCCATCAAACACTCCCAGGGCAGGTACAGCACGGGTTAGATACAGAGTAAAGCTCCCTCTACACTGTCGCATCAAACACTCCCAGGGCAGGTACAGCACGGGTTAGATACAGAGTAAAGCTCCCTCTACACTGTCCCATCAAACACTCCCAGGGCAGGTACAGCACAGGGTTAGATACTGAGTAAAGCTCCCTCTACACTGTCCCATCAAACACTCCCAGGGCAGGTACAGCACAGGGTTAGATACAGAGTAAAGCTCCCTCTACACTGTCCCATCAAACACTCCCAGGGCAGGTACAGCACTGGTTAGATACAGAGTAAAGCTCCCTCTACACTGTCCCATCAAACACTCCCAGGGCAGGTACAGCACAGGGTTAGATACAGAGTAATGCTCCCTCTACACTGTCCCATCAAACACTACCAGGGCACGTACAGCACAGGGTTCGATACAGAGTAAAACTCCCTCTACACTGTCCCATCAAACACTCCCAGGGCAGGTACAGCACGGATTAGATACAGAGTAAAGCTCCCTCTGCACTGTCCCATCAAACACTCCCAGGGCAGGTACAGCACGGGTTAGATACAGAGTAAAGCTCGCTCTACACTGTCCCATCAAACACTCCCAGGGCAGGTACAGCACAGGGATGGATACAGAGTAAAGCTCCCTCTACACTGTCCCATCAAACACTCCCAGGGCAGGTAAAGCACGGGTTAGATACAGAGAAAAGCTCCCTTTACACTGTCCCATCAAAGACTCCCAGGGCAGGTACAGCACAGGGTTAGATAGAGAGTAAAGCTCCCTCTACACTGTCCCATCAAACTCTCCCAGGCAGGTACAGCACGGGTTAGATACAGAGTTAAGCTCCCTCTACAGTGTCCCATCAAACACTCCCAGGGCAGGTACAGCACGGGTTAGATACAGAGTAAAGCTCCTTCGACACTGTCCCATCACACACTCCCAGGGCAGGTACAGCATGGGTTAGATACAGAGTGAAGCTCCCTCTACACTGTCCCATCAAACACTCCCAGGGCAGGTACAGCACGGGTTAGATACAGAGTAAAGCTCCCTCTACACTGTCCCATCAAACTCTCCCAGGGCAGGTACAGCATGGGTTAGATACAGAGTAAAGCTCCTTCGACACAATCCCATCAAACACTCCCAGGACAGGTACAGCACTGGTTGGATACAGAGTAAAGCTCCCTCTACACTGTCCCATCAAACACTCCCAGGGCAGGTACAGCACGGGTTAGATACAGAGTAAAGCTCCCTCTACACTGTCCTATATAACTCTCCCAGCACAGGTATAGCATGGGTTAGATACAGAGTAAAGCTCCCTCTACACTGTCCCATCAAACACTCCCGGGGCAGGTACAGCACAGGGTTAGGTACTGAGTAAAGCTCCCTCTACACTGTCCCATCAAACACTCCCAGGGCAGGTACAGCACGGGTTAGATACAGAGTAAAGCTCCCTCTACACTGTCCCATCAAACACTCCCAGGGCAGTTACAGCACGGGTTAGATACAGAGTAAAGCTCCCTCTATACTGTCCCATCAAACACTCCCAGGGCAGGTACAGCACGGGTTAGATACAGAGTAAAGCTCCTTCGACACTGTCCCATCAAACACTCCCAGGGCAGGTACAGCACGGGTTAGATACAGAGTAAATCTCCCTCTGCACTGCATCGTCAAACACTCCCAGGGCAGGTACAGCACGGGTTAGATACAGAGGAAAGCTGCCTCTACACTGTCCCATCAAACACTCCCAGGGCAGGTGCAGCACAGGGTTAGATACTGAGTAAAGCTCCCTCTACACTGTCCCATCAAAGACTCCCAGGGCAGGTACAGCACGTGTTAGATACAGAGTAAAGCTCCCTCTACACTGTCCCATCAAACACTCCCAGGGCAGGTGCAGCACAGGGTTAGATACAGAGTAAAGCTCCCTCTACACTGTCCCATCAAACACTACCAGGGCAGGTACAGCACAGGGTTAGATACAGAGTAAAACTGCCTCTACACTGTCCCATCAAACACTCCCAGGGCAGGTACAACACGGGTTAGATACAGAGTAAAGCTCCCTCTACACTGTCCCATCAAACACTCCCAGGGCAGGTACAGCACGGGTTCGATACAGAGTAAAGCTCCCTCTGCACTGTCCCATCAAACACTCCCAGGGCAGGTGCAGCACGGGTTAGATACAGAGTAAAGATCCCTCTACACTGTCCCATCAAACACTCCCAGGGCAGGTACAGCACAGGGATGGATACAGAGTAAAGCTCCCTCCACACTGTCCATTCAAACACTCCCAGGGCAGGTACAGCACGGGTTAGTTACAGAGAAAAGCTCCCTTTACACTGTCCCACCAAACACTCCCAGGGCAGGTACAGCACAGGGTTAGATAGAGAGTAAAGCTCCCTCTACACTGTCCCATCAAACTCTCCCAGGGCAGGTAGAGCACGGGTTAGATACAGAGTAATGCTCCCTCTACACTGTCCCATCAAACACTCCCAGGGCAGGTACAGCACAGGGTTAGATACAGAGTAAAGCTCCCTCTACACTGCCCATCAAACACTCCCAGGACAGGTACAGCACGGGTTAGATACAGAGTAAAGCTCCCTCTACACTGTCCCATCAAACACTCCCAGGGCAGGTGCAGCACGGGTTAGATACAGAGTAAAGCTCCCTCTACACTGTCCCATCAAACACTCCCAGGGCAGGTACAGCACAGGGATGGATACAGAGTAAAGCTCCCTCCACACTGTCCCATCAAACACTCCCAGGGCAGGTACAGCACGGGTTAGATACAGAGAAAAGCTCCCTTTACACTGTCCCATCAAACACTCCCAGGGCAGGTACAGCACAGGGTTAGATAGAGAGTAAAGCTCCCTCTACACTGTCCCATCAAACTCTCCCAGGCAGGTACAGCACGGGTTAGATACAGAGTAAAGCTCCCTCTTCACTGTCCCATCAAACACTCCCAGGGCAGGTAGAGCACGGGTTAGATACAGAGTAAAGCTCCCTCTACACTGTCCCATCAAACACTCCCAGGGCAGGTACAGCACGGGTTAGATACAGAGTAAAGCTCCCTCTACACTGTCCCATCAAACACTCCCAGGGCAGGTACAGCACGTGTTTGATAGAGAATAAAGCTCCCTCTACACTGTCCCATCAAACACTCCCAGGGCAGGTACAGCACGGGTAAGATACAGAGTAAAGCTCCCTCTACACTGTCCCATCAAACACTCCCAGGGCAGGTACAGCACAGGGTTAGATACAGAGTAAAGCTCCGTCTGCACTGTCCCATCAAACACTACCAGGGCAGGTACAGCACAGGGTTAGATACAGTGTAAAACTCCCTCTACACTGTCCGATCAAACACTCCCAGGGCAGGTACAGCACGGGTTAGATACAGAGTAAAGCTCCCTCTACACTGTCCCATCAAACACTTCCAGGGCAGGTTCAGCACAGGGGTGGATACAGAGTAAAGCTCCCTCTACACTGTCCCATCAAACACTCCCAGGGCAGGTACAGCACGGGTTAGATACAGAGTAAAGCTCCCTCTACACTGTCGCATCAAACACTCCCAGGGCAGGTACAGCACGGGTTAGATACAGAGTAAAGCTCCCTCTACACTGTCCCATCAAACACTCCCAGGGCAGGTACAGCACAGGGTTAGATACTGAGTAAAGCTCCCTCTACACTGTCCCATCAAACACTCCCAGGGCAGGTACAGCACAGGGTTAGATACAGAGTAAAGCTCCCTCTACACTGTCCCATCAAACACTCCCAGGGCAGGTACAGCACTGGTTAGATACAGAGTTAAGCTCCCTCTACACTGTCCCATCAAACACTCCCAGGGCAGGTACAGCACTGGTTAGATACAGAGTAAAGCTCCCTCTTTTCTGTCCCATCAAACACTCCCAGGGCAGGTAGAGCACAGGGTTAGATACAGAGTAAAGCTCCCTCTACACTGTCCCATCAAACACTCCCAGGGCAGGTACAGCACTGGTTAGATACAGAGTTAAGCTCCCTCTACACTGTCCCATCAAACACTCCCAGGCAGGAACAGCACGGGTTAGATACAGAGTAAAGCTCCCTCTGCACTGTCCCATCAAACACTCCCAGGGCAGGTAGAGCACGGGTTAGATACAGAGTAAAGCTCCGTCTACACTGTCCCATCAAACACTCCCAGGGCAGGTACAGCACGGGTTAGATACAGAGTAAAGCTCCCTCTACACTGTCCCATCAAACACTCCCAGGGCAGGTACAGCACGTGTTTGATAGAGAATAAAGCTCCCTCTACACTGTCCCATCAAACACTCCCAGGGCAGGTACAGCACGGGTAAGATACAGAGTAAAGCTCCCTCGACACTGTCCCATCAAACACTCCCAGGGCAGGGACAGCACAGGGTTAGATACAGAGTAAAGCTCCGTCTACACTGTCCCATCAAACACTACCAGGGCAGGTACAGCACAGGGTTAGATACAGTGTAAAACTCCCTCTACACTGTCCGATCAAACACTCCCAGGGCAGGTACAGCACGGGTTAGATACAGAGTAAAGCTCCCTCCACACTGTCCCATCAAACTCTCCCAGGCAGGTACAGCACGGGTTAGATGCAGAGTTAAGCTCCCTCTACACTGTCCCATCAAACACTCCCAGGGCAGGTGCAGCACGGGTTAGATACAGAGTAAAGCTCCCTCTACACTGTCCCATCAAACACTCCCAGGGCAGGTACAGCACGGGTTAGATACAGAGTAAAGCTCCTTCGACACGGTCCCATCAAACACTCCCAGGGCAGGTACAGAACGGGTTAGATACAGAGTAAAGCTCCCTCTACACTGTCGCATCAAACACTCCCAGGGCAGCTACAGAACGGGTTAGATACAGAGTAAAGCTCCCTCTACACTGTCCCGTCAAACACTCCCAGGGCAGGTACAGCACGGGTTAGATACAGAGTAAAGCTCCCTCTACACAGTCCCATCAAACACTCCCAGGGCAGGTACAGTACGGGTTAGATACAGAGTAAAGCTCCCTCTACACTGTCCCATCAAACACTCCCAGGGCAGGTACAGCACGGGTTAGATAGAGAGTGAAGCTCCCTCTACACTGTCCCATCAAACACTCCCAGGGCAGTTACAGCAGAGGGTTAGATACAGAGTAAAGCTCCTTCGACATTGTCCCATCAAACACTCCCAGGACAGGTACAGCACGGGTTAGATACAGAATAAAGCTCCATCTACACTGTCCCATCAAACACTCCCAGGGCAGGGACAGCACAGGGTTAGATGCAGAGAAAAGCTCCCTCTACACTGTCCCGTCAAACACTCCCAGGGCAGGTACAGCACGGGTTAGATACAGAGTAAAGCTCCCTCTACACTGTCCCATCAAACACTCCCAGGGCAGGTACAGCACAGGGTTAGATACTGAGTAAAGCTCCCTCTACACTGTCCCACCAAACACTCCCAGGGCAGGTACAGCACGGGTTAGATACAGAGTAAAGCTCCGTCTGCACTGTCCCATCAAACACGACCAGGGCAGGTACAGCACAGGGTTAGATGCAGAGAAAAGCTCCCTCTACACTGTCCCGTCAAACACTCCCAGGGCAGGTACAGCACGGGTTAGATACAGAGTAAAGCTCCCTCTACACTGTCCCATCAAACACTCCCAGGGCAGGTACAGCACAGGGTTAGATACTGAGTAAAGCTCCCTCTACACTGTCCCACCAAACACTCCCAGGGCAGGTACAGCACGGGTTAGATACAGAGTAAAGCTCCGTCTGCACTGTCCCATCAAACACGACCAGGGCAGGTACAGCACAGGGTTAGATACAGAGTAAAGCTCCCTCTACACTGTCCCATCAAACACTCCCAGGGCAGGTACAGCACGGGTTAGATACAGTGTAGAGCTCCCTCTACACTGTCCCATCAAACACTCCCAGGGCAGGTACAGCACGGGTTAGATACAGAGTAAAGCTCCCTCTACACTGTCCCATCAAACACTCCCAGGGCAGGTACAGCACGTGTTTGATAGAGAATAAAGCTCCCTCTACACTGTCCCATCAAACACTCCCAGGGCAGGTACAGCACGGGTAAGATACAGAGTAAAGCTCCCTCTACACTGTCCCATCAAACACTCCCAGGGCAGGTACAGCACAGGGTTAGATACAGAGTAAAGCTCCGTCTACACTGTCCCATCAAACACTACCAGGGCAGGTACAGCACAGGGTTAGATACAGTGTAAAACTCCCTCTACACTGTCCGATCAAACACTCCCAGGGCAGGTACAGCACGGGTTAGATACAGAGTAAAGCTCCCTCTGCACTGTCCCATCAAACACTCCCAGGGCAGGTACAGCACGGGTTAGATACAGAGTAAAGCTCCTTCGACACTGTCCCATCAAACACTCCCAGGGCAGGTACAGCACGGGTTAGATACAGAGTAAATCTCCCTCTGCACTGCATCGTCAAACACTCCCAGGGCAGGTACAGCACGGGTTAGATACAGAGGAAAGCTGCCTCTACACTGTCCCATCAAACACTCCCAGGGCAGGTGCAGCACAGGGTTAGATACTGAGTAAAGCTCCCTCTACACTGTCCCATCAAAGACTCCCAGGGCAGGTACAGCACGTGTTAGATACAGAGTAAAGCTCCCTCTACACTGTCCCATCAAACACTCCCAGGGCAGGTGCAGCACAGGGTTAGATACAGAGTAAAGCTCCCTCTACACTGTCCCATCAAACACTACCAGGGCAGGTACAGCACAGGGTTAGATACAGAGTAAAACTGCCTCTACACTGTCCCATCAAACACTCCCAGGGCAGGTACAACACGGGTTAGATACAGAGTAAAGCTCCCTCTACACTGTCCCATCAAACACTCCCAGGGCAGGTACAGCACGGGTTCGATACAGAGTAAAGCTCCCTCTGCACTGTCCCATCAAACACTCCCAGGGCAGGTGCAGCACGGGTTAGATACAGAGTAAAGATCCCTCTACACTGTCCCATCAAACACTCCCAGGGCAGGTACAGCACAGGGATGGATACAGAGTAAAGCTCCCTCCACACTGTCCATTCAAACACTCCCAGGGCAGGTACAGCACGGGTTAGTTACAGAGAAAAGCTCCCTTTACACTGTCCCACCAAACACTCCCAGGGCAGGTACAGCACAGGGTTAGATAGAGAGTAAAGCTCCCTCTACACTGTCCCATCAAACTCTCCCAGGGCAGGTAGAGCACGGGTTAGATACAGAGTAATGCTCCCTCTACACTGTCCCATCAAACACTCCCAGGGCAGGTACAGCACAGGGTTAGATACAGAGTAAAGCTCCCTCTACACTGCCCATCAAACACTCCCAGGACAGGTACAGCACGGGTTAGATACAGAGTAAAGCTCCCTCTACACTGTCCCATCAAACACTCCCAGGGCAGGTGCAGCACGGGTTAGATACAGAGTAAAGCTCCCTCTACACTGTCCCATCAAACACTCCCAGGGCAGGTACAGCACAGGGATGGATACAGAGTAAAGCTCCCTCCACACTGTCCCATCAAACACTCCCAGGGCAGGTACAGCACGGGTTAGATACAGAGAAAAGCTCCCTTTACACTGTCCCATCAAACACTCCCAGGGCAGGTACAGCACAGGGTTAGATAGAGAGTAAAGCTCCCTCTACACTGTCCCATCAAACTCTCCCAGGCAGGTACAGCACGGGTTAGATACAGAGTAAAGCTCCCTCTTCACTGTCCCATCAAACACTCCCAGGGCAGGTAGAGCACGGGTTAGATACAGAGTAAAGCTCCCTCTACACTGTCCCATCAAACACTCCCAGGGCAGGTACAGCACGGGTTAGATACAGAGTAAAGCTCCCTCTACACTGTCCCATCAAACACTCCCAGGGCAGGTACAGCACGTGTTTGATAGAGAATAAAGCTCCCTCTACACTGTCCCATCAAACACTCCCAGGGCAGGTACAGCACGGGTAAGATACAGAGTAAAGCTCCCTCTACACTGTCCCATCAAACACTCCCAGGGCAGGTACAGCACAGGGTTAGATACAGAGTAAAGCTCCGTCTGCACTGTCCCATCAAACACTACCAGGGCAGGTACAGCACAGGGTTAGATACAGTGTAAAACTCCCTCTACACTGTCCGATCAAACACTCCCAGGGCAGGTACAGCACGGGTTAGATACAGAGTAAAGCTCCCTCTACACTGTCCCATCAAACACTTCCAGGGCAGGTTCAGCACAGGGGTGGATACAGAGTAAAGCTCCCTCTACACTGTCCCATCAAACACTCCCAGGGCAGGTACAGCACGGGTTAGATACAGAGTAAAGCTCCCTCTACACTGTCGCATCAAACACTCCCAGGGCAGGTACAGCACGGGTTAGATACAGAGTAAAGCTCCCTCTACACTGTCCCATCAAACACTCCCAGGGCAGGTACAGCACAGGGTTAGATACTGAGTAAAGCTCCCTCTACACTGTCCCATCAAACACTCCCAGGGCAGGTACAGCACAGGGTTAGATACAGAGTAAAGCTCCCTCTACACTGTGCCATCAAACACTCCCAGGGCAGGTACAGCACAGGGTTAGATACAGAGTAAAGCTCCCTCTACACTGTCCCATCAAACACTCCCAGGGCAGGTACAGCACTGGTTAGATACAGAGTAAAGCTCCCTCTACACTGTCCCATCAAACACTCCCAGGCAGGAACAGCACGGGTTAGATACAGAGTAAAGCTCCCTCTGCACTGTCCCATCAAACACTCCCAGGGCAGGTAGAGCACGGGTTAGATACAGAGTAAAGCTCCGTCTACACTGTCCCATCAAACACTCCCAGGGCAGGTACAGCACGGGTTAGATACAGAGTAAAGCTCCCTCTACACTGTCCCATCAAACACTCCCAGGGCAGGTACAGCACGTGTTTGATAGAGAATAAAGCTCCCTCTACACTGTCCCATCAAACACTCCCAGGGCAGGTACAGCACGGGTAAGATACAGAGTAAAGCTCCCTCGACACTGTCCCATCAAACACTCCCAGGGCAGGGACAGCACAGGGTTAGATACAGAGTAAAGCTCCGTCTACACTGTCCCATCAAACACTACCAGGGCAGGTACAGCACAGGGTTAGATACAGTGTAAAACTCCCTCTACACTGTCCGATCAAACACTCCCAGGGCAGGTACAGCACGGGTTAGATACAGAGTAAAGCTCCCTCCACACTGTCCCATCAAACTCTCCCAGGCAGGTACAGCACGGGTTAGATGCAGAGTTAAGCTCCCTCTACACTGTCCCATCAAACACTCCAAGGGCAGGTGCAGCACGGGTTAGATACAGAGTAAAGCTCCCTCTACACTGTCCCATCAAACACTCCCAGGGCAGGTACAGCACGGGTTAGATACAGAGTAAAGCTCCTTCGACACGGTCCCATCAAACACTCCCAGGGCAGGTACAGAACGGGTTAGATACAGAGTAAAGCTCCCTCTACACTGTCGCATCAAACACTCCCAGGGCAGCTACAGAACGGGTTAGATACAGAGTAAAGCTCCCTCTACACTGTCCCGTCAAACACTCCCAGGGCAGGTACAGCACGGGTTAGATACAGAGTAAAGCTCCCTCTACACAGTCCCATCAAACACTCCCAGGGCAGGTACAGTACGGGTTAGATACAGAGTAAAGCTCCCTCTACACTGTCCCATCAAACACTCCCAGGGCAGGTACAGCACGGGTTAGATAGAGAGTGAAGCTCCCTCTACACTGTCCCATCAAACACTCCCAGGGCAGTTACAGCAGAGGGTTAGATACAGAGTAAAGCTCCTTCGACATTGTCCCATCAAACACTCCCAGGACAGGTACAGCACGGGTTAGATACAGAATAAAGCTCCATCTACACTGTCCCATCAAACACTCCCAGGGCAGGGACAGCACAGGGTTAGATGCAGAGAAAAGCTCCCTCTACACTGTCCCGTCAAACACTCCCAGGGCAGGTACAGCACGGGTTAGATACAGAGTAAAGCTCCCTCTACACTGTCCCATCAAACACTCCCAGGGCAGGTACAGCACAGGGTTAGATACTGAGTAAAGCTCCCTCTACACTGTCCCACCAAACACTCCCAGGGCAGGTACAGCACGGGTTAGATACAGAGTAAAGCTCCGTCTGCACTGTCCCATCAAACACGACCAGGGCAGGTACAGCACAGGGTTAGATGCAGAGAAAAGCTCCCTCTACACTGTCCCGTCAAACACTCCCAGGGCAGGTACAGCACGGGTTAGATACAGAGTAAAGCTCCCTCTACACTGTCCCATCAAACACTCCCAGGGCAGGTACAGCACAGGGTTAGATACTGAGTAAAGCTCCCTCTACACTGTCCCACCAAACACTCCCAGGGCAGGTACAGCACGGGTTAGATACAGAGTAAAGCTCCGTCTGCACTGTCCCATCAAACACGACCAGGGCAGGTACAGCACAGGGTTAGATACAGAGTAAAGCTCCCTCTACACTGTCCCATCAAACACTCCCAGGGCAGGTACAGCACGGGTTAGATACAGTGTAGAGCTCCCTCTACACTGTCCCATCAAACACTCCCAGGGCAGGTACAGCACGGGTTAGATACAGAGTAAAGCTCCCTCTACACTGTCCCATCAAACACTCCCAGGGCAGGTACAGCACGTGTTTGATAGAGAATAAAGCTCCCTCTACACTGTCCCATCAAACACTCCCAGGGCAGGTACAGCACGGGTAAGATACAGAGTAAAGCTCCCTCTACACTGTCCCATCAAACACTCCCAGGGCAGGTACAGCACAGGGTTAGATACAGAGTAAAGCTCCGTCTACACTGTCCCATCAAACACTACCAGGGCAGGTACAGCACAGGGTTAGATACAGTGTAAAACTCCCTCTACACTGTCCGATCAAACACTCCCAGGGCAGGTACAGCACGGGTTAGATACAGAGTAAAGCTCCCTCTGCACTGTCCCATCAAACACTCCCAGGGCAGGTACAGCACGGGTTAGATACAGAGTAAAGCTCCTTCGACACGGTCCCATCAAACACTCCCAGGGCAGGTACAGAACGGGTTAGATACAGAGTAAAGCTCCCTCGACACTGTCGCATCAAACACTCCCAGGGCAGGTACAGCACGGGTTAGATACAGAGTAAAGCTCCCTCTACACTGTCCCATCAAACACTCCCAGGGCAGGTACAGCACGGGTTAGATACAGAGTAAAGCTCCCTCTGCACTGTCCCATCAAACACTCCCAGGGCAGGTACAGCACGGGTTAGATACAGAGTAAAGCTCCTTCGACACGGTCCCATCAAACACTCCCAGGGCAGGTACAGAACGGGTTAGATACAGAGTAAAGCTCCCTCGACACTGTCGCATCAAACACTCCCAGGGCAGGTACAGCACGGGTTAGATACAGAGTAAAGCTCCTTCGACACGGTCCCATCAAACACTCCCAGGGCAGGTACAGCACGGGTTAGATACAGAGTAAAGCTCCCTCTACACTGTCGCATCAAACACTCCCAGGGCAGGTACAGCACGGGTTAGATACAGAGTAAAGCTCCCTCTACACTGTCCCATCAAACACTCCCAGGTCAGGTACAGCACAGGGTTAGATACTGAGTAAAGCTCCCTCTACACTGTCCCATCAAACACTCCCAGGGCAGGTACAGCACAGGGTTAGATACAGAGTAAAGCTCCCTCTACACTGTCCCATCAAACACTCCCAGGGCAGGTACAGCACGGGTTAGATACAGAGTAAAGCTCCCTCTACACTGTCCCATCAAACACTCCCAGGGCAGGTACAGCACAGGGATGGATACAGAGTAAAGCTCCCTCCACACTGTCCCATCAAACACTCCCAGGGCAGGTACAGCACGGGTTAGATACAGAGAAATGCTCCCTTTACACTGTCCCATCAAACACTCCCAGGGCAGGTACAGCACAGGGTTAGATACAGAGTAAAGCTCCCTCTACACTGTCCCATCAAACTCTCCCAGGCAGGTACAGCACGGGTTAGATACAGAGTTAAGCTCCCTCTACACTGTCCCATCAAACACTCTCAGGGCAGGTGCAGCACGGGTTAGATACAGAGTAAAGCTCCCTCTACACTGTCCCATCAAACACTCCCGGGGCAGGTACAGCACAGGGTTAGATACTGAGTAAAGCACCCTCTTCACTGTCCCATCAAACACTCCCAGGGCAGGTACACCACGGCTTAGATACAGAGTAAAGCTCCCTCTACACTGTCCCATCAAACACTCCCAGGGCAGGTACAGCACAGGGTTAGATACAGAGTAAAGCTCCCTCTGCACTGTCCCTTCAAACACTCCCGGGGCAGGTACAGCACGGGTTAGATACAGAGTAAAGCTCCCTCTACACTGTCCCATCAAACACTCCCAGGGCAGGTACAGCACGGGTTAGATACAGTGTAGAGCTCCCTCTACACTGTCCCATCAAACACTCCCAGGGCAGGGACAGCACGGGTTAGATACAGAGTAAAGCTCCCTCTACACTGTCCCATCAAACATTCCCAGGGCAGGTACAGCACGGGTTAGCTACAGAGTAAAGCTCCCTCTACACTGTCCCATCAAACACTCCCAGGGCAGGTACAGCACAGGTTAGATACAGAGTGAAGCTCCCTCTGCACTGTCCCATCAAACACTCCCAGGGCAGGTAGAGCACGGGTTAGATACAGAGTAATGCTCGCTCCACACTGTCCCATCAAACACTCCCAGGGCAGGTACAGCACGGGTTAGATGCAGACTAAAGCTCCCTCTGCACTGTCCCATCAAACATTCCCAGGGCAGGTGCAGCACGGGTTAGATACAGAGTAAAGCTCCCTCTACACTGTCCCATCAAACACTCCCAGGGCAGGTACAGCACAGGGATGGATACAGAGTAAAGCTCCCTCTACACTGTCCCATCAAACACTCCCAGGGCAGGTACAGCACAGGGATGGATACAGAGTAAAGCTCCCTCCACACTGTCCCATCAAACACTCCCAGGGCAGGTACAGCACGGGTTAGATACAGAGAAATGCTCCCTTTACACTGTCCCATCAAACACTCCCAGGGCAGGTACAGCACAGGGTTAGATACAGAGTAAAGCTCCCTCTACACTGTCCCATCAAACTCTCCCAGGCAGGTACAGCACGGGTTAGATACAGAGTTAAGCTCCTTCGACACTGTCCCATCAAACACTCCCAGGGCAGGTACAGCACGGGTTAGATACAGAGTAAAGCTCCCTCTACACTGTCCCATTAAACACTCCCAGGGCAGGTACAGCACGGGTTAGATACAGAGTAAAGCTCCTTCGACACTGGCCCATCAAACACTCCCAGGGCAGGTACAGCACGGGTTAGATACAGAGTAAAGCTCCCTCTACACTGTCGCATCAAACACTCCCAGGGCAGGTACAGCACGGGTTAGATACAGAGTAAAGCTCCCTCTACACTGTCCCATCAAACACTCCCAGGTCAGGTACAGCACAGGGTTAGATACTGAGTAAAGCTCCCTCTACACTGTCCCATCAAACACTCCCAGGGCAGGTACAGCACAGGGTTAGATACAGAGTAAAGCTCCCTCTACACTGTCCCATCAAACACTCCCAGGGCAGGTACAGCACGGGTTAGATACAGAGTTAAGCTCCCTCTACACTGTCCCATCAAACACTCCCAGGGCAGGTACAGCACTGGTTAGATACAGAGTAAAGCTCCCTCTTTTCTGTCCCATCTAACACTCCCAGGGCAGGTGCAGCACGGGTTAGATACAGAGTAAAGCTCCCTCTACACTGTATCATCAAACACTCCCAGGGCAGGTGCAGCACGGGTTAGATACAGAGTAAAGCTCCCTCTACACTGTCCCATCAAACACTCCCAGGGCAGGTACAGCACAGGGATGGATACAGAGTAAAGCTCCCTCCACACTGTGCCATCAAACACTCCCAGGGCAGGTACAGCACGGGTTAGATACAGAGAAAAGCTCCCTTTACACTGTCCCATCAAACACTCCCAGGGCAGGTACAGCACAGGGTTAGATAGAGAGTAAAGCTCCCTCTACACTGTCCCATCAAACTCTCCCAGGCAGGTACAGCACGGGTTAGATACAGAGTAAAGCTCCCTCTTCACTGTCCCATCAAACACTCCCAGGGCAGGTAGAGCACGGGTTAGATACAGAGTAAAGCTCCCTCTACACTGTCCCATCAAACACTCCCAGGGCAGGTACAGCACGGGTTAGATACAGAGTAAAGCTCCCTCTACACTGTCCCATCAAACACTCCCAGGGCAGGTACAGCACGTGTTTGATAGAGAATAAAGCTCCCTCTACACTGTCCCATCAAACACTCCCAGGGCAGGTACAGCACGGGTAAGATACAGAGTAAAGCTCCCTCTACACTGTCCCATCAAACACTCCCAGGGCAGGTACAGCACAGGGTTAGATACAGAGTAAAGCTCCGTCTGCACTGTCCCATCAAACACTACCAGGGCAGGTACAGCACAGGGTTAGATACAGTGTAAAACTCCCTCTACACTGTCCGATCAAACACTCCCAGGGCAGGTACAGCACGGGTTAGATACAGAGTAAAGCTCCCTCTACACTGTCCCATCAAACACTTCCAGGGCAGGTTCAGCACAGGGGTGGATACAGAGTAAAGCTCCCTCTACACTGTCCCATCAAACACTCCCAGGGCAGGTACAGCACGGGTTAGATACAGAGTAAAGCTCCCTCTACACTGTCGCATCAAACACTCCCAGGGCAGGTACAGCACGGGTTAGATACAGAGTAAAGCTCCCTCTACACTGTCCCATCAAACACTCCCAGGGCAGGTACAGCACAGGGTTAGATACTGAGTAAAGCTCCCTCTACACTGTCCCATCAAACACTCCCAGGGCAGGTACAGCACAGGGTTAGATACAGAGTAAAGCTCCCTCTACACTGTCCCATCAAACACTCCCAGGGCAGGTACAGCACTGGTTAGATACAGAGTTAAGCTCCCTCTACACTGTCCCATCAAACACTCCCAGGGCAGGTACAGCACTGGTTAGATACAGAGTAAAGCTCCCTCTTTTCTGTCCCATCAAACACTCCCAGGGCAGGTAGAGCACAGGGTTAGATACAGAGTAAAGCTCCCTCTACACTGTCCCATCAAACACTCCCAGGGCAGGTACAGCACTGGTTAGATACAGAGTTAAGCTCCCTCTACACTGTCCCATCAAACACTCCCAGGCAGGAACAGCACGGGTTAGATACAGAGTAAAGCTCCCTCTGCACTGTCCCATCAAACACTCCCAGGGCAGGTAGAGCACGGGTTAGATACAGAGTAAAGCTCCGTCTACACTGTCCCATCAAACACTCCCAGGGCAGGTACAGCACGGGTTAGATACAGAGTAAAGCTCCCTCTACACTGTCCCATCAAACACTCCCAGGGCAGGTACAGCACGTGTTTGATAGAGAATAAAGCTCCCTCTACACTGTCCCATCAAACACTCCCAGGGCAGGTACAGCACGGGTAAGATACAGAGTAAAGCTCCCTCGACACTGTCCCATCAAACACTCCCAGGGCAGGGACAGCACAGGGTTAGATACAGAGTAAAGCTCCGTCTACACTGTCCCATCAAACACTACCAGGGCAGGTACAGCACAGGGTTAGATACAGTGTAAAACTCCCTCTACACTGTCCGATCAAACACTCCCAGGGCAGGTACAGCACGGGTTAGATACAGAGTAAAGCTCCCTCCACACTGTCCCATCAAACTCTCCCAGGCAGGTACAGCACGGGTTAGATGCAGAGTTAAGCTCCCTCTACACTGTCCCATCAAACACTCCCAGGGCAGGTGCAGCACGGGTTAGATACAGAGTAAAGCTCCCTCTACACTGTCCCATCAAACACTCCCAGGGCAGGTACAGCACGGGTTAGATACAGAGTAAAGCTCCTTCGACACGGTCCCATCAAACACTCCCAGGGCAGGTACAGAACGGGTTAGATACAGAGTAAAGCTCCCTCTACACAGTCCCATCAAACACTCCCAGGGCAGGTACAGTACGGGTTAGATACAGAGTAAAGCTCCCTCTACACTGTCCCATCAAACACTCCCAGGGCAGGTACAGCACGGGTTAGATAGAGAGTGAAGCTCCCTCTACACTGTCCCATCAAACACTCCCAGGGCAGTTACAGCAGAGGGTTAGATACAGAGTAAAGCTCCTTCGACATTGTCCCATCAAACACTCCCAGGACAGGTACAGCACGGGTTAGATACAGAATAAAGCTCCATCTACACTGTCCCATCAAACACTCCCAGGGCAGGGACAGCACAGGGTTAGATGCAGAGAAAAGCTCCCTCTACACTGTCCCGTCAAACACTCCCAGGGCAGGTACAGCACGGGTTAGATACAGAGTAAAGCTCCCTCTACACTGTCCCATCAAACACTCCCAGGGCAGGTACAGCACAGGGTTAGATACTGAGTAAAGCTCCCTCTACACTGTCCCACCAAACACTCCCAGGGCAGGTACAGCACGGGTTAGATACAGAGTAAAGCTCCGTCTGCACTGTCCCATCAAACACGACCAGGGCAGGTACAGCACAGGGTTAGATACAGAGTAAAGCTCCCTCTACACTGTCCCATCAAACACTCCCAGGGCAGGTACAGCACGGGTTAGATACAGTGTAGAGCTCCCTCTACACTGTCCCATCAAACACTCCCAGGGCAGGTACAGCACGGGTTAGATACAGAGTAAAGCTCCCTCTACACTGTCCCATCAAACACTCCCAGGGCAGGTACAGCACGTGTTTGATAGAGAATAAAGCTCCCTCTACACTGTCCCATCAAACACTCCCAGGGCAGGTACAGCACGGGTAAGATACAGAGTAAAGCTCCCTCTACACTGTCCCATCAAACACTCCCAGGGCAGGTACAGCACAGGGTTAGATACAGAGTAAAGCTCCGTCTACACTGTCCCATCAAACACTACCAGGGCAGGTACAGCACAGGGTTAGATACAGTGTAAAACTCCCTCTACACTGTCCGATCAAACACTCCCAGGGCAGGTACAGCACGGGTTAGATACAGAGTAAAGCTCCCTCTGCACTGTCCCATCAAACACTCCCAGGGCAGGTACAGCACGGGTTAGATACAGAGTAAAGCTCCTTCGACACGGTCCCATCAAACACTCCCAGGGCAGGTACAGAACGGGTTAGATACAGAGTAAAGCTCCCTCGACACTGTCGCATCAAACACTCCCAGGGCAGCTACAGAACGGGTTAGATACAGAGTAAAGCTCCCTCTACACTGTCCCATCAAACACTCCCAGGGCAGGTACAGCACGGGTTAGATACAGAGTAAAGCTCCCTCTACACTGTCCCATCAAACACTCCCAGGGCAGGTACAGCACGGGTTAGATACAGAGTAAAGCTCCTTCGACACGGTCCCATCAAACACTCCCAGGGCAGGTACAGAACGGGTTAGATACAGAGTAAAGCTCCCTCGACACTGTCGCATCAAACACTCCCAGGGCAGCTACAGAACGGGTTAGATACAGAGTAAAGCTCCCTCTACACTGTCCCATCAAACACTCCCGGGGCAGGTACAGCACGGGTTAGATACAGAGTAAAGCTCCCCCTACACTGTCCCATCAAACACTCCCAGGGCAGGTACAGCACGGGTTAGATACAGTGTAGAGCTCCCTCTACACTGTCCCATCAAACACTCCCAGGGCAGGGACAGCACGGGTTAGATACAGAGTAAAGCTCCCTCTACACTGTCCCATCAAACACTCCCAGGGCAGGTACAGCACAGGTTAGATACAGAGTGAAGCTCCCTCTACACTGTCCCATCAAACACTCGCAGGGCAGTTACAGAATGGGTTAGATACAGAGTAAAGCTCCCTCTACACTGTCCCATCAAACACTCCCAGGGCAGGTACAGCACGGGTTAGATACAGAGTAAAGCTCCCTCTACACTGTCCCATCAAACACTCCCAGGGCAGGGACATCACGGGTTAGATACAGAGTAAAGCTCCCTCTGCACTGTCCCATCAAACACTCCCAGGGCAGGTACAGCACGGGTTAGATACAGAGAAAAGCTGCCTCTACACTGTCCCATCAAACACTCCCAGGGCAGGTAGAGCACGGGTTAGATACAGAGTAATGCTCGCTCCACACTGTCCCATCAAACACTCCCAGGGCAGGTACAGCACGGGTTAGATACAGAGTAAAGCACCCTCTGCACTGTCCCATCAAACACTCCCAGGGCAGGTGCAGCACGGGTTAGATACAGAGTAAAGCTCCGTCTACACTGTCCCATCAAACACTCCCAGGGCAGGTACAGCACAGGGATGGATACAGAGTAAAGCTCCCTCTACACTGTCCCATCAAACACTCCCAGGGCAGGTACAGCACAGGGATGGATACAGAGTAAAGCTCCCTCCACACTGTCCCATCAAACACTCCCAGGGCAGGTACAGCACGGGTTAGATACAGAAAAAAGCTCCCTTTACACTGTCCCATCAAACACTCCCAGGGCATGTACAGCACAGGGTTAGATACAGAGTAAAGCTCCCTCTACACTGTCCCATCAAACTCTCCCAGGCAGGTACAGCACGGGTTAGATACAGGGTTAAGCTCCCTCTGCACTGTCCCATCAAACACTCCCAGGGCAGGTGCAGCACGGGTTAGATACAGAGTAAAGCTCCCTCTACACTGTCGCATCAAACACTCCCAGGGCAGGTACAGCACGGGTTAGATACAGAGTAAAGCTCCCTCTACACTGTCCCATCAAACACTCCC
The DNA here is from genome assembly GCF_052327205.1 of Somniosus microcephalus. NCBI lineage: Eukaryota > Metazoa > Chordata > Chondrichthyes > Squaliformes > Somniosidae > Somniosus > Somniosus microcephalus. Next base: position 130,809 of record NW_028225769.1, read on the forward strand.
AGGGCAGGTACAGCACGGGTTAGATACAGAGTAAAGCTCCCTCGACACTTTCCCATCAAACACTCCCAGGGCAGGTACAGCACAGGGTTAGATACAGAGTAATGCTCCCTCTACACTGTCCCATCAAACACTACCAGGGCACGTACAGCACAGGGTTCGATACAGAGTAAAACTCCCTCTACACTGTCCCATCAAACACTCCCAGGGCAGGTACAGCACGGGTTAGATACAGAGAAAAGCTCCCTTTACACTGTCCCATCAAAGACTCCCAGGGCAGGTACAGCACAGGGTTAGATAGAGAGTAAAGCTCCCTCTACACTGTCCCATCAAACTCTCCCAGGCAGGTACAGCACGGGTTAGATACAGAGTTAAGCTCCCTCTACAGTGTCCCATCAAACACTCCCAGGGCAGGTACAGCACGGGTTAGATACAGAGTAAAGCTCCTTCGACACTGTCCCATCACACACTCCCAGGGCAGGTACAGCATGGGTTAGATACAGAGTGAAGCTCCCTCTGCACTGTCCCATCAAACACTCCCAGGGCAGGTACAGCACGGGTTAGATACAGAGTAAAGCTCCCTCTACACTGTCCCATCAAACTCTCCCAGGGCAGGTACAGCATGGGTTAGATACAGAGTAAAGCTCCTTCGACACTATCCCATCAAACACTCCCAGGACAGGTACAGCACTGGTTGGATACAGAGTAAAGCTCCCTCTACACTGTCCCATCAAACACTCCCAGGGCAGGTACAGCACGGGTTAGATACAGAGGAAAGCTGCCTCTACACTGTCCCATCAAACACTCCCAGGGCAGGTGCAGCACAGGGTTAGATACAGAGTAAAGCTCCCTCTACACTGTCCCATCAAACACTACCAGGGCAGGTACAGCACAGGGTTAGATACAGAGTAAAACTGCCTCTACACTGTCCCATCAAACACTCCCAGGGCAGGTACAACACGGGTTAGATACAGAGTAAAGCTCCCTCTACACTGTCCCATCAAACACTCCCAGGGCAGGTACAGCACGGGTTCGATACAGAGTAAAGCTCCCTCTGCACTGTCCCATCAAACACTCCCAGGGCAGGTGCAGCACGGGTGAGATACAGAGTAAAGATCCCTCTACACTGTCCCATCAAACACTCCCAGGGCAGGTACAGCACAGGGATGGATACAGAGTAAAGCTCCCTCCACACTGTCCATTCAAACACTCCCAGGGCAGGTACAGCACGGGTTAGTTACAGAGAAAAGCTCCCTTTACACTGTCCCATCAAACACTCCCAGGGCAGGTACAGCACAGGGTTAGATAGAGAGTAAAGCTCCCTCTACACTGTCCCATCAAACTCTCCCAGGGCAGGTATAGCACGGGTTAGATACAGAGTAATGCTCCCTCTACACTGTCCCATCAAACACTCCCAGGGCAGGTACAGCACAGGGTTAGATACAGAGTAAAGCTCCCTCTACACTGTCCCATCAAACACTCCCAGGACAGGTACAGCACGGGTTAGATACAGAGTAAAGCTCCCTCTGCACTGTCCCATCAAACACTCCCAGGGCAGGTACAGCACGTGTTAGATACAGACTAAAGCTCCCTCTACACTGTCCCATCAAGCACTCCCAGGGCAGGTACAGCACGGGTTGATACAGAATAAAGCTCCCTCTGCACTGTCCCATCAAACACTCCCAGGGCAGGTACAGCACGGGTTAGATACAGAGTAAAGCTCCGTCTACACTGTCCCATCAAACACGACCAGGGCAGGTACAGCACAGGGTTAGATACAGAGTAAAACTCCCTCTACACTGTCCCATCAAACACTCCCGGGGCAGGTACAGCACAGGGTTAGATACTGAGTAAAGCACCCTCTTCACTGTCCCATCAAACACTCCCAGGGCAGGTACACCACGGCTTAGATGCAGAGTAAAGCTCCCTCTACACTGTCCCATCAAACACTCCCAGGGCAGGTACAGCACAGGGTTAGATACAGAGTAAAGCTCCCTCTGCACTGTCCCTTCAAACACTCCCGGGGCAGGTACAGCACGGGTTAGATACAGAGTAAAGCTCCCTCTACACTGTCCCATCAAACACTCCCAGGGCAGGTACAGCACGGGTTAGATACAGTGTAGAGCTCCCTCTACACTGTCCCATCAAACTCTCCCAGGGCAGGGACAGCACGGGTTAGATACAGAGTAAAGCTCCCTCTACACTGTCCCATCAAACATTCCCAGGGCAGGTACAGCACGGGTTAGCTACAGAGTAAAGCTCCCTCTACACTGTCCCATCAAACACTCCCAGGGCAGGTACAGCACAGGTTAGATACAGAGTGAAGCTCCCTCTGCACTGTCCCATCAAACACTCCCAGGGCAGGTAGAGCACGGGTTAGATACAGAGTAATGCTCGCTCCACACTGTCCCATCAAACACTCCCAGGGCAGGTACAGCATGGGTTAGATGCAGACTAAAGCTCCCTCTGCACTGTCCCATCAAACATTCCCAGGGCAGGTGCAGCACGGGTTAGATACAGAGTAAAGCTCCCTCTACACTGTCACATCAAACACTCCCAGGGCAGGTACAGCACAGGGATGGATACAGAGTAAAGCTCCCTCTACACTGTCCCATCAAACACTCCCAGGGCAGGTACAGCACAGGGATGGATACAGAGTAAAGCTCCCTCCACACTGTCCCATCAAACACTCCCAGGGCAGGTACAGCACGGGTTAGATACAGAGAAATGCTCCCTTTACACTGTCCCATCAAACACTCCCAGGGCAGGTACAGCACAGGGTTAGATACAGAGTAAAGCTCCCTCTACACTGTCCCATCAAACTCTCCCAGGCAGGTACAGCACGGGTTAGATACAGAGTTAAGCTCCCTCTACACTGTCCCATCAAACACTCCCAGGGCAGGTACAGCACGGGTTAGATACAGAGTAAAGCTCCTTCGACACTGTCCCATCAAACACTCCCAGGGCAGGTACAGCACGGGTTAGATACAGAGTAAAGCTCCCTCTACACTGTCGCATCAAACACTCCCAGGGCAGGTACAGCACGGGTTAGATACAGAGTAAAGCTCCCTCTACACTGTCCCATCAAACACTCCCAGGGCAGGTACAGCACAGGGTTAGATACTGAGTAAAGCTCCCTCTACACTGTCCCATCAAACACTCCCAGGACAGGTACAGCACGGGTTAGATACAGAGTTAAGCTCCCTCTACACTGTCCCATCAAACACTCCCAGGGCAGGTACAGCACTGGTTAGATACAGAGTAAAGCTCCCTCTTTTCTGTCCCATCTAACACTCCCAGGGCAGGTGCAGCACGGGTTAGATACAGAGTAAAGCTCCCTCTACACTGTATCATCAAACACTCCCAGGGCAGGTGCAGCACGGGTTAGATACAGAGTAAAGCTCCCTCTACACTGTCCCATCAAACACTCCCAGGGCAGCTACAGCACGGGTTAGATACAGAGTAAAGCTCCCTCTACACTGTATCATCAAACACTCCCAGGGCAGGTGCAGCACGGGTTAGATACAGAGTAAAGCTCCCTCTACACTGTCCCATCAAACACTCCCAGGGCAGGTACAGCACAGGGATGGATACAGAGTAAAGCTCCCTCCACACTGTCCCATCAAACACTCCCAGGGCAGGTACAGCACGGGTTAGATACAGAGAAAAGCTCCCTTTACACTGTCCCATCAAACACTCCCAGGGCAGGTACAGCACAGGGTTAGATAGAGAGTAAAGCTCCCTCTACACTGTCCCATCAAACTCTCCCAGGCAGGTGCAGCACGGGTTAGATACAGAGTAAAGCTCCCTCTTCACTGTCCCATCAAACACTCCCAGGGCAGGTAGAGCACGGGTTAGATACAGAGTGAAGCTCCCTCTACACTGTCCCATCAAACACTCCCAGGGCAGGTACAGCACGGGTTAGATACAGAGTAAAGCTCCCTCTACACTGTCCCATCAAACACTCCCAGGGCAGGTACAGCACAGGGTTAGATACAGAGTAAAGCTCCGTCTGCACTGTCCCATCAAACACTACCAGGGCAGGTACAGCACAGGGTTAGATACAGTGTAAAACTCCCTCTACACTGTCCCATCAAACACTCCCAGGGCAGGTACAGCACGGGTTAGATACAGAGTAAAGCTCCCTCTACACTGTCCCATCAAACACTTCCAGGGCAGGTTCAGCACAGGGATGGATACAGAGTAAAGCTCCCTCTACACTGTCCCATCAAACACTCCCAGGGCAGGTACAGCACGGGTTAGATACAGAGTAAAGCTCCCTCTACACTGTCGCATCAAACACTGCCAGGGCAGGTACAGCACGGGTTAGATACAGAGTAAAGCTCCCTCTACACTGTCCCATCAAACACTCCCAGGGCAGGTACAGCACAGGGTTAGATACTGAGTAAAGCTCCCTCTACACTGTCCCATCAAACACTCTCAGGGCAGGGACAGCATGGGTTAGATACAGAGTAAAGCTCCCTCTTTTCTGTCCCATCTAACACTCCCAGGGCAGGTGCAGCACGGGTTAGATACAGAGTTAAGCTCCCTCTACACTGTCCCATCAAACACTCCCAGGGCAGGTACAGCACTGGTTAGATACAGAGTAAAGCTCCCTCTTTTCTGTCCCATCTAACACTCCCAGGGCAGGTGCAGCACGGGTTAGATACAGAGTAAACCTCCTTCGACACTGTCCCATCAAACACTCCCAGGGCAGGTACAGCACGGGTTAGATACAGAGTAAAGCTCCCTCTACACTGTATCATCAAACACTCCCAGGGCAGGTGCAGCACGGGTTAGATACAGAGTAAAGCTCCCTCTACACTGTCCCATCAAACACTCCCAGGGCAGGTACAGCACAGGGATGGATACAGAGTAAAGCTCCCTCCACACTGTCCCATCAAACACTCCCAGGGCAGGTACAGCACGGGTTAGATCCAGAGAAAAGCTCCCTTTACACTGTCCCATCAAACACTCCCAGTGCAGGTACAGCACAGGGTTAGATAGAGAGTAAAGCTCCCTCTACACTGTCCCATCAAACTCTCCCAGGCAGGAACAGCACGGGTTAGATACAGAGTAAAGCTCCCTCTGCACTGTCCCATCAAACACTCCCAGGGCAGGTAGAGCACGGGTTAGATACAGAGTAAAGCTCCGTCTACACTGTCCCATCAAACACTCCCAGGGCAGGTACAGCACGGGTTAGATACAGAGTAAAGCTCCCTCTACACTGTCCCATCAAACACTCCCAGGGCAGGTACAGCACGTGTTTGATAGAGAATAAAGCTCCCTCTACACTGTCCCATCAAACACTCCCAGGGCAGGTACAGCACGGGTAAGATACAGAGTAAAGCTCCCTCGACACTGTCCCATCAAACACTCCCAGGGCAGGGACAGCACAGGGTTAGATACAGAGTAAAGCTCCGTCTACACTGTCCCATCAAACACTACCAGGGCAGGTACAGCACAGGGTTAGATACAGTGTAAAACTCCCTCTACACTGTCCGATCAAACACTCCCAGGGCAGGTACAGCACGGGTTAGATACAGAGTAAAGCTCCCTCTACACTGTCCCATCAAACACTTCCAGGGCAGGTCCAGCACAGGGATGGATACAGAGTAAAGCTCCCTCTACACTGTCCCATCAAACACTCCCAGGGCAGGTACAGCACAGGGTTAGATAGAGAGTAAAGCTCCCTCCACACTGTCCCATCAAACTCTCCCAGGCAGGTACAGCACGGGTTAGATGCAGAGTTAAGCTCCCTCTACACTGTCCCATCAAACACTCCCAGGGCAGGTGCAGCACGGGTTAGATACAGAGTAAAGCTCCCTCTACACTGTCCCATCAAACACTCCCAGGGCAGGTACAGCACAGGTTAGATACAGAGTAAAGCTCCTTCGACACGGTCCCATCAAACACTCCCAGGGCAGGTACAGAACGGGTTAGATACAGAGTAAAGCTCCCTCTACACTGTCGCATCAAACACTCCCAGGGCAGCTACAGAACGGGTTAGATACAGAGTAAAGCTCCCTCTACACTGTCCCGTCAAACACTCCCAGGGCAGGTACAGCACGGGTTAGATACAGAGTAAAGCTCCCTCTACACTGTCCCATCAAACACTCCCAGGGCAGGTACAGTACGGGTTAGATACAGAGTAAAGCTCCCTCTACACTGTCCCATCAAACACTCCCAGGGCAGGTACAGCACAGGGTTAGATGCAGAGTAAAGCTCCCTCTACACTGTCCCGTCAAACACTCCCAGGGCAGTTACAGCAGAGGGTTAGATACAGAGTAAAGCTCCTTCGACATTGTCCCATCAAACACTCCCAGGACAGGTACAGCACGGGTTAGATACAGAATAAAGCTCCATCTACACTGTCCCATCAAACACTCCCAGGGCAGGGACAGCACAGGGTTAGATGCAGAGTAAAGCTCCCTCTACACTGTCCCGTCAAACACTCCCAGGGCAGGTACAGCACAGGGTTAGATACTGAGTAAAGCTCCCTCTACACTGTCCCACCAAACACTCCCAGGGCAGGTACAGCACGGGTTAGATACAGAGTAAAGCTCCGTCTGCACTGTCCCATCAAACACGACCAGGGCAGGTACAGCACAGGGTTAGATACAGAGTAAAGCTCCCTCTACACTGTCCCATCAAACACTCCCAGGGCAGGTACAGCACGGGTTAGATACAGTGTAGAGCTCCCTCTACACTGTCCCATCAAACACTCCCAGGGCAGGTACAGCACGGGTTAGATACAGAGTAAAGCTCCCTCTGCACTGTCCCATCAAACACTCCCAGGGCAGGTACAGCACGGGTTAGATACAGAGTAAAGCTCCTTCGACACGGTCCCATCAAACACTCCCAGGGCAAGTACAGAACGGGTTAGATACAGAGTAAAGCTCCCTCGACACTGTCGCATCAAACACTCCCAGGGCAGCTACAGAACGGGTTAGATACAGAGTAAAGCTCCCTCTACACTGTCCCATCAAACACTCCCAGGGCAGGTACAGCACGGGTTAGATACAGAGTGAAGCTCCCTCTACACTGTCCCATCAAACACTCCCAGGACAGGTACAGCACGGGTTAGATACAGAATAAAGCTCCATCTACACTGTCCCATCAAACACTCCCAGGGCAGGTACAGCACAGGGTTAGATGCAGAGTAAAGCTCCCTCTACACTGTCCCGTCAAACACTCCCAGGGCAGGTACAGCACGGGTTAGATACAGAGTAAAGCTCCCTCTACACTGTCCCATCAAACACTCCCAGGGCAGGTACAGCACAGGGTTAGATACTGAGTAAAGCTCCCTCTACACTGTCCCACCAAACACTCCCAGGGCAGGTACAGCACGGGTTAGATACAGAGTAAAGCTCCGTCTACACTGTCCCATCAAACACGACCAGGGCAGGTACAGCACAGGGTTAGATACAGAGTAAAACTCCCTCTACACTGTCCCATCAAACACTCCCGGGGCAGGTACAGCACAGGGTTAGATACTGAGTAAAGCTCCCTCTACACTGTCCCATCAACACTCCCAGGGCAGGTACACCACGGCTTAGATACAGAGTAAAGCTCCCTCTACACTGTCCCATCAAACACTCCCGGGGCAGGTACAGCACGGGTTAGATACAGAGTAAAGCTCCCTCTACACTGTCCCATCAAACACTCCCGGGGCAGGTACAGCACGGGTTAGATACAGAGTAAAGCTCCCTCTACACTGTCCCATCAAACACTCCCGGGGCAGGTACAGCACGGGTTAGATACAGAGTAAAGCTCCCTCTACACTGTCCCATCAAACACTCCCAGGGCAGGTACAACACGGGTTAGATACAGTGTAGAGCTCCCTCTACACTGTCCCATCAAACATTCCCAGGGCAGGTACAGCACAGGTTAGATACAGAGTAAAGCTCCCTCTACACTGTCCCATCAAACACTCCCAGGGCAGGTACAGCACGGGTTAGATACAGAGTAAAGCTCCCTCTACACTGTCCCATCAAACACTCCCAGGGCAGGTACAGCACAGGTTAGATTCAGAGTGAAGCTCCCTCTACACTGTCCCATCAAACACTCCCAGGGCAGGTACATCACGGGTTAGATACAGAGTAAAGCTCCCTCTGCACTGTCCCATCAAACACTCCCAGGGCAGGTACAGCACGGGTTAGATACAGAGAAAAGCTCCCTCTACACTGTCCCATCAAACACTCCCAGGGCAGGTACAGCACAGGGATGGATACAGAGCAAAGCTCCCTCTACACTGTCCCATCAAACACTCCCAGGGCAGGTGCAGCACAGGGATGGATACAGAGTAAAGCTCCCTCCACACTGTCCCATCAAACACTCCCAGGGCAGGTACAGCACGGGTTAGATACAGAGAAAAGCTCCCTTTACACCGTCCCATCAAACACTCCCAGGGCAGGTACAGCACAGGGTTAGATACAGAGTAAAGCTCCCTCTGCACTGTCCCATCAAACTCTCCCAGGCAGGTACAGCACGGGTTAGATACAGAGTTAAGCTCGCTCTACACTGTCCCATCAAACACTCCCAGGGCAGGTGCAGCACGGGTTAGATACAGAGTAAAGCTCCCTCTACACTGTCCCATTAAACACTCCCAGGGCAGGTACAGCACGGGTTAGATACAGAGTAAAGCTCCCTCGACACTGTCCCATCAAACACTCCCAGGGCAGGTACATCACAGGGTTAGATACAGTGTAAAGCTCCCTCTACACTGTCCCATCAAACACTACCAGGGCACGAACAGCACAGGGTTAGATACAGAGTAAAGCTCCCTCGACACTGTCCCATCAAACACTCCCAGGGTAGGTGGAGCACGGGTTAGATACAGAGTAATGCTCCCTCTGCACTGTCCCATCAAACACTCCCAGGGCAGGTACAGCACGGGTTAGATACAGAGTAAAGCTCCCTCTGCACTGTCCCATCAAACAATCCCAGGGCAGGTGCAGCACGGGTTAGATACAGAGTAAAGCTCGCTCTACACTGTCCCATCAAACACTCCCAGGGCAGGTACAGCACAGGGATGGATACAGAGTAAAGCTCCCTCTACACTGTCCCATCAAACACTCCCAGGGCAGGTACAGCACGGGTTAGATACAGAGAAAAGCTCCCTTTGCACTGTCCCATCAAACACTCCCAGGGCAGGTACAGCACAGGGTTAGATAGAGAGTAAAGCTCCCTCTACACTGTCCCATCAAACACTCCCAGGACAGGTAGAGCACGGGTTAGATACAAAATAAAGCTCCATCTACACTGTCCCATCAAACACTCCCAGGGCAGGTACAGCACGGGTTAGATACAGATTAAAGCTCCCTCTACACTGTCCCATCAAACACTCCCAGGGCAGGTACAGCAGAGGGTTAGATACAGAGTAAAGCTCCTTCGACATTGTCCCATCAAACACTCCCAGGACAGGTACAGCACGGGTTAGATACAGAATAAAGCTCCATCTACACTGTCCCATCAAACACTCCCAGGGCAGGTACAGCACAGGGTTAGATGCAGAGTAAAGCTCCCTCTACACTGTCCCGTCAAACACTCCCAGGGCAGGTACAGCACGGGTTAGATACAGAGTAAAGCTCCCTCTACACTGTCCCATCAAACACTCCCAGGGCAGGTACAGCACAGGGTTAGATACTGAGTAAAGCTCCCTCTACACTGTCCCACCAAACACTCCCAGGGCAGGTACAGCACGGGTTAGATACAGAGTAAAGCTCCGTCTACACTGTCCCATCAAACACGACCAGGGCAGGTACAGCACAGGGTTAGATACAGAGTAAAACTCCCTCTACACTGTCCCATCAAACACTCCCGGGGCAGGTACAGCACAGGGTTAGATACTGAGTAAAGCTCCCTCTACACTGTCCCATCAAACACTCCCAGGGCAGGTACACCACGGCTTAGATACAGAGTAAAGCTCCCTCTACACTGTCCCATCAAACACTCCCGGGGCAGGTACAGCACGGGTTAGATACAGAGTAAAGCTCCCTCTACACTGTCCCATCAAACACTCCCAGGGCAGGTACAACACGGGTTAGATACAATGTAGAGCTCCCTCTACACTGTCCCATCAAACACTCCCAGGGCAGGGACAGCACGGGTTAGATACAGAGTAGAGCTCCCTCTACACTGTCCCATCAAACACTCCCAGGGCAGGTACAGCACGGGTAAGATACCGAGTAAAGCTCCCTCTACACTGTCCCATCAAACATTCCCAGGGCAGGTACAGCACAGGTTAGATACAGAGTAAAGCTCCCTCTACACTGTCCCATCAAACACTCCCAGGGCAGGTACAGCACGGGTTAGATACAGAGTAAAGCTCCCTCTACACTGTCCCATCAAACACTCCCAGGGCAGGTACAGCACAGGTTAGATTCAGAGTGAAGCTCCCTCTACACTGTCCCATCAAACACTCGCAGGGCAGGTACAGAATGGGTTAGATACAGAGTAAAGCTCCCTCTGCACTGTCCCATCAAACACTCCCAGGGCAGGTACATCACGGGTTAGATACAGAGTAAAGCTCCCTCTGCACTGTCCCATCAAACACTCCCAGGGCAGGTACAGCACGGGTTAGATACAGAGTAAAGCTCCCTCTACACTGTCTCATCAAACACTCCCAGGGCAGGTACATCACGGGTTAGATACAGAGTAAAGCTCCCTCTGCACTGTCCCATCAAACACTCCCAGGGCAGGTACAGCACGGGTTAGATACAGAGAAAAGCTCCCTCTACACTGTCCCATCAAACACTCCCAGGGCAGGTGCAGCACAGGGATGGATACAGAGTAAAGCTCCCTCCACACTGTCCCATCAAACACTCCCAGGGCAGGTACAGCACGGGTTAGATACAGAGAAAAGCTCCCTTTACACCGTCCCATCAAACACTCCCAGGGCAGGTACAGCACAGGGTTAGATACAGAGTAAAGCTCCCTCTGCACTGTCCCATCAAACTCTCCCAGGCAGGTACAGCACGGGTTAGATACAGAGTTAAGCTCCCTCTACACTGTCCCATCAAACACTCCCAGGGCAGGTGCAGCACGGGTTAGATACAGAGTAAAGCTCCCTCTACACTGTCCCATTAAACACTCCCAGGGCAGGTACAGCACGGGTTAGATACAGAGTAAAGCTCCCTCGACACTGTCCCATCAAACACTCCCAGGGCAGGTACATCACAGGGTTAGATACAGTGTAAAGCTCCCTCTACACTGTCCCATCAAACACTACCAGGGCACGAACAGCACAGGGTTAGATACAGAGTAAAGCTCCCTCGACACTGTCCCATCAAACACTCCCAGGGTAGGTGGAGCACGGGTTAGATACAGAGTAATGCTCCCTCTGCACTGTCCCATCAAACACTCCCAGGGCAGGTACAGCACGGGTTAGATACAGAGTAAAGCTCCCTCTGCACTGTCCCATCAAACAATCCCAGGGCAGGTGCAGCACGGGTTAGATACAGAGTAAAGCTCGCTCTAAACTGTCCCATCAAACACTCCCAGGGCAGGTACAGCACAGGGATGGATACAGAGTAAAGCTCCCTCTACACTGTCCCATCAAACACTCCCAGGGCAGGTACAGCACGGGTTAGATACAGAGAAAAGCTCCCTTTGCACTGTCCCATCAAACACTCCCAGGGCAGGTACAGCACAGGGTTAGATAGAGAGTAAAGCTCCCTCTACACTGTCCCATCAAACACTCCCAGGACAGGTAGAGCACGGGTTAGATACAGAATAAAGCTCCATCTACACTGTCCCATCAAACACTCCCAGGGCAGGTACAGCACGGGTTAGATACAGATTAAAGCTCCCTCTACACTGTCCCATCAAACACTCCCAGGGCAGGTACAGCACAGGGTTAGATACTGAGTAAAGCTCCCTCTACACTGTCCCATCAAACACTCCCAGGGCAGGTACAGCACAGGGTTAGATACTGAGTAAAGGTCCCTCTACACTGTCCCATCAAACACTCCCAGGGCAGGTACAGCACGGGTTAGATACAGAGTAAAGCTCCCTCTAAACTGTCCAATCAAACACTCCCAGGGCAGGTACAGCACGGGTTGATACAGAGTAAAGCTCCCTCTACACTGTCCCATCAAACACTCCCAGGTCAGGTACAGCACAGGGTTAGATACTGAGTAAAGCTCCCTCTACACTGTCCCATCAAACACTCCCAGGGCAGGTACAGCACGGGTTAGATACAGAGTTAAGCTCCCTCTACACTGTCCCATCAAACACTCCCAGGGCAGGGACAGCATGGGTTAGATACAGAGTAAAGCTCCCTCTACAGTGTCCCATCAAACACTCCCAGGGCAGGTACAGCACGGGTTAGATACAGAGTAAAGCTCCTTCGACACTGTCCCATCACACACTCCCAGGGCAGGTACAGCATGGGTTAGATACAGAGTGAAGCTCCCTCTACACTGTCCCATCAAACACTCCCAGGGCAGGTACAGCACGGGTTAGATACAGAGTTAAGCTCCCTCTACACTGTCCCATCAAACACTCCCAGGGCAGGGACAGCATGGGTTAGATACAGAGTAAAGCTCCCTCTACAGTGTCCCATCAAACACTCCCAGGGCAGGTACAGCACGGGTTAGATACAGAGTAAAGCTCCTTCGACACGCTCCCATCAAACACTCCCAGGGCAGGTACAGAACGGGTTAGATACAGAGTAAAGCTCCCTCTACACTGTCGCATCAAACACTCCCAGGGCAGCTACAGAACGGGTTAGATACAGAGTAAAGCTCCCTCTACACTGTCCCATCAAACACTCCCAGGGCAGGTACAGCACGGGTTAGATACAGAGTAAAGCTCCCTCTACACTGTCCCATCAAACACTCCCAGGGCAGGTACAGCACGGGTTAGATAGAGAGTGAAGCTCCCTCTGCACTGTCCCATCAAACACTCCCAGGGCAGGTACAGCAGAGGGTTAGATACAGAGTAAAGCTCCTTCGACATTGTCCCATCAAACACTCCCAGGGCAGCTACAGCACGGGTTAGATACAGAGTAAAGCTCCCTCTGCACTGTCCCATCAAACACTACCAGGGCAGGTACAGCACAGGGTTAGATACAGAGTAAAACTGCCTGTACACTGTCCCACCAAACACTCCCAGGGCAGGTACAGCACGGGTTAGATACAGAGTAAAGCTCCCTCTACACTGTCCCATCAAACACTCCCAGGGCAGGTACAGCACGGGTTAGATACAGAGTAAAGCTCCCTCTACACTGTCCCATCAAACACTCCCAGGGCAGGTACAGCACGGGTTCGATACTGAGTAAAGCTCCCTCTACACTGTCCCATCAAACACTCCCAGGACAGGTACAGCACGGGTTAGATACAGAATATAGCTCCATCTACACTGTCCCATCAAACACTCCCAGGGCAGGTACAGCACGGGTTAGATACAGAGTAAAGCTCAATCTACACTGTCCCATCAAACACTCCCAGGGAAGGTACAGCACGGGTTAGATACAGATTAAAGCTCCCTCTGCACTGTCCCATCAAACACTCCCAGGGCAGGTACAGCACAGGGTTAGATACAGAGTAAAGCTCCCTCTACACTGTCCCGTCAAACACTCCCAGGGCAGGTACAGCACGGGTTAGATACAGAGTAAAGCTCCCTCTACACTGTCCCATCAAACACTCCCAGGGCAGGTACAGCACGTGTTAGATACAGAGTAAAGCTCCCTCTACACTGTCCCATCAAACACTCCCAGGGCAGGTACAGCACGGGTTGATACACAGTAAAGCTCCCTCTGCACTGTCCCATCAAACACTCCCAGGGCAGGTACAGCACGGGTTAGATACAGAGTAAAGCTCCCTCTACACTGTCCCATCAAACACTCCCAGGGCAGGTACAGCACAGGGTTAGATACAGAGTAAAGCTCCGTCTACACTGTCCCATCAAACACGACCAGGGCAGGTACAGCACGGCTTAGATGCAGAGTAAAGCTCCCTCTACACTGTCCCATCAAACACTCCCTGGGCAGGTACAGCACGGGTTAGATACAGAGTAAAGCTCCCTCTACACTGTCCCATCAAACACTCCCAGGGCAGGTACAGCACGGCTTAGATACAGTGTAGAGCTCCCTCTACACTGTCCCATCAAACACTCCAGGACAGGGACAGCACGGGTTAGATACAGAGTAAAGCTCCCTCTACACTGTCCCATCAAACACTCCCAGGGCAGGTACAGCACGGGTTAAATACAGAGTAGAGCTCCCTCTACACTGTCCCATCAAACACTCCCAGGGCAGGTACAGCACGGGTTAGATACAGAGTAAAGCTCCCTCTACACTGTCCCATCAAACACTCCCAGGGCAGGTACATCACGGGTTAGATACAGAGTAAAGCTCCCTCTGCACTGTCCCATCAAACACTCCCAGGGCAGGTACAGCACGGGTTAGATACAGAGAAAAGCTCCCTCTGCACTGTCCCATCAAACACTCCCAGGGCAGGTAGAGCACGGGTTAGATACAGAGTAATGCTCGCTCCACACTGTCCCATCAAACACTCCCAGGGCAGGTACAGCACGGGTTAGATACAGAGTCAAGCTCCCTCTGCACTGTCCCATCAAACACTCCCAGGGCAGGTGCAGCACGGGTTAGATACAGAGTAAAGTTCCCTCTACTCTGTCCCATCAAACACTCCCAGGGCAGGTACAGCACAGGGATGGATACAGAGTAAAGCTCCCTCTACACTGTCCCATCAAACACTCCCAGGGCAGGTACAGCACAGGGATGGATACAGAGTAAAGCTCCCTCCACACTGTCCCATCAAACACTCCCAGGGCAGGTACAGCACGGGTTAGATACAGAGAAAAGCTCCCTTTACACTGTCCCATCAAACACTCCCAGGGCAGGTACAGCACAGGGTTAGATACAAAGTAAAGCTCCCTCTACACTGTCCCATCAAACTCTCCCAGGCAGGTGCAGCACGGGTTAGATACAGAGTAAAGCTCCCTCTACACTGTCCCATTAAACCCTCCCAGGGCAGGTACAGCACGGGTTAGATACAGAGTAAAGCTCCTTCGACACTGTCCCATCAAACACTCCCAGGGCAGGTACAGCACGGGTTAGATACAGAGTAAAGCTCCCTCTACACTGTCGCATCAAACACTCCCAGGGCAGGTACAGCACGGGTTAGATACAGAGTAAAGCTCCCTCTACACTGTCCCATCAAACACTCCCAGGGCAGGTACAGCACAGGGTTAGATACTGAGTAAAGCTCCCTCTACACTGTCCCATCAAACACTGATAAGGCAGGATCTGGCCAAAGTGGACTGGGAGCAGCTACTTATAGGAAAATCCACATCAAATCAGTGGGAGACTTTCAGAAGGGAAATAGAGAGAGTACAGCGCCAACATGTTCCTGTAAAGGTCAAGGGTGGGACCAACAAGCAAAGGGAACCTTGGATGACAAGGGATATACAAAAATGCTTTAGAAATAAAAGGGGGGCTTTTGGCAGTTACAAAAGACTAAAGACGGAAGAAGCCCTGGAGGAGTATAAAAAGTGCAGGGGCATACTTAAAAAAGAAATTAGGAGGGCGAGGAGGGGCCATGAAATAACACTGGCGAGCAAAATAAAGGAAAATCCTAATATGTTTTATAAGTATATTAAGGGCAAGAGGATAACCAGGGAAAGGGTAGGGCCCATTTGGGACCAAAGTGGCAATCTGTGTGTAGAGCCAGATGATGTAGGCGGGGTTTTAAATGAATTTTTTGCATCTGTGTTCACTATGGAGAAAGACGATGCAGACATAGAAATCGGGCAAGGGGACTGTGACATACTTGAACATATTAGCATCGAGAGGGAGGAGGTGCTAGCGGTTTTAGCAGGCCAAAAAGTGGATAAATCCCCAGGCCCGGACGAGATGTATCCCAGGCTGCTGTGGGAGGCAAAGGAGGAGATTGCAGGGGCTCTGACACAAATTTTCAGAACCTCTCTGGTCACAGGGGATGTACCAGAGGACTGGAGAACAGCTAATGTAGTACCATTATACAAGAAGGGTAGCAGGGATAAACCAGGGAATTACAGGCCAGTGAGCCCTAACATCTGTGGTAGGGAAATTATTGGAAAAAATTCTGAGGGACAAAATTAGTCTCCACTTGGAGAGGCAAGGATTAATCGGGGATAGTCAGCATGGCTTTGTCAAGGGTAAATCATGTCTGACAAATCTGATTGAATTTTTCGAGGGGGTGACTAGGGGGGTGGATGAGGGAAATGCTGTGGATGTGGTTTACATGGACTTCAGTAAAGCCTTTGACAAAGTCCCGCATAGGAGACTGGTCAAGAAGGTAAGAGCCCATGGGATCCAGGGTGCCTTGGCGCGTTGGATCCTAAACTGGCTGAGTGGCAGGAGGCAGAGGGTGATGGTCGAAGGTTGCTTTTGTGACTGGAAGCCTGTGTCCAGTGGGGTACCTCAGGGATCGGTGCTGGGTCCCTTGTTGTTTGTGATCTACATAAATGATTTGGATGAGAATGTAAAAGGTATGATCAGCAAGTTCGCAGATGACACGAAAATTGGTGGGGTGGTCAATTGCGAGGAGGAAAGCCTCAGGCTACAGGAAGATATAAACGGTTGGTCAGATGGGCGGAAAAGTGGCAAATGGAATTTAACCCTGAAAAGTGCGAGGTGATGCATTTTGGACGGACAAATAAGGCAAGGGAGTACACAATGAGTGGTGGGACCCTAGGAAGTACAGAGGGTCAGAGGGACCTTGGTGTACATGTACATAGATCCCTGAAGGCAGCGGAACAGGTAGATAAGGTGGTTAAAAAGGCATATGGATACTTGCCTTCATTAGCCGAGGCATAGAATATAAGAGCAGGGAGGTTATGATGGAGCTGTACAAAACGCTGGTGAGGCCACAGCTGGAGTACTGTGTGCAGTTCTGGTCGCCTCACTATAGGAAGGATGTGATTGCTTTGGAGAGGGTGCAGAGAAGATTCACCAGGATGTTACCTGGGATGGAGCGCCTCAGCTATGAAGAAAGACTAAACAGGCTGGGGTTGTTTTCCTTGGAGCAAAGAAGGCTGAGGGGGGACCTGATTGAGGTATACAAAATGATGAGGGGCATAGATAGGGTAGACAAAGAGGAACTTTTCCCCTTAGTAGGGGGGTCAATAACAAGGGGGCATAGATTCAGGGTAAGGGGCAGGAGATTTAGAGGGGATTTGAGGAGGAACTTTTTCACCCAGAGGGTGGTTGGAATGTGGAACTCAATGCCCAAAAGGGTGGTAGAGGCAGGAACCCTCACAACATTCAAGAAGCATTTGGATGAGCACTTGGAATGCCAATGCATACAAGGCTATGGACCAAATGCTGGAAAATGGGATTAGACTGGACAGGGAGGGATGGGCGGCGCAGACACGATGGGCCGAAGGGCCTCTTTCTGTGCTGTAAAACTCTATGACTCTATGACTCCCAGGGGAGGTACAGCACAGGGTTAGATACAGAGTAAAGCTCCCTCTACACTGTCCCATCAAACACTCCCAGGGCAGGTACAGCACGGTTTAGATACAGAGTAAAGCTCCCTCTACACTGTCCCATCAAACACTCCCAGGGCAGGTACAGCACTGGTTAGATACAGAGTAAAGCTCCCTCTATACTGTCCCATCTAACACTCCCAGGGCAGGTGCAGCACGGGTTAGATACAGAGTAAACCTCCTTCGACACTGTCCCATCAAACACTCCCAGGGCAGGTACAGCACGGGTTAGATACAGAGTAAAGCTCCCTCTACACTGTCCCATCAAACACTCCCAGGGCAGGTACAGCACAGGGATGGATACAGAGTAAAGCTCCCTCCACACTGTCCCATCAAACACTCCCAGGGCAGGTACAGCACGGGTTAGATACAGAGAAAAGCTCCCTTTACACTGTCCCATCAAACACTCCCAGGGCAGGTACAGCACAGGGTTAGATAGAGAGTAAAGCTCCCTCTACACTGTCCCATCAAACTCTCCCAGGCAGGTACAGCACGGGTTAGATACAGAGTAAAGCTCCCTCTACACTGTCCCATCAAACACTCCCAGGGCAGGTAGAGCACGGGTTAGATACAGAGTAAAGCTCCCTCTGCACTGTCCCATCAAACACTCCCAGGGCAGGTACAGCACGGGTTAGATACAGAGTAAAGCTCCCTCTACACTGTCCCATCAAACACCCCCAGGGCAGGTACAGCACGTGTTTGATAGAGAATAAAGCTCCCTCTACACTGTCCCATCAAACACTCCCAGGGCAGGTACAGCACAGGGTTAGATACAGAGTAAAGCTCCGTCTACACTGTCCCATCAAACACGACCAGGGCAGGTACAGCACAGGGTTAGATACAGAGTAAAACTCCCTCTACACTGTCCCATCAAACACTCCCAGGGCAGGTACAGCACGGGTTAGATACAGAGTAAAGCTCCCTCTACACTGTCCCATCAAACACTCCCAGGGCAGATAGAGCACGGGTTAGATACAGAGTAATGCTCCCTCTACACTGTCCCATCAAACACTCCCAGGGCAGGTACAGCACGGGTTAGATACAGAGTAAAGCTCCCTCTGCACTGTCCCATCAAACACTCCCAGGGCAGGTGCAGCACGGGTTAGATACACAGTAAAGCTCCCTCTACACTGTCCCATCAAACACTCCCAGGGCAGGTACAGCACAGGGATGGATACAGAGTAAAGCTCTCTCCACACTGTCCCATCAAACACTCCCAGGGCAGGTACAGCACGGGTTAGATACAGAAAAAAGCTCCCTTTACACTGTCCCATCAAACACTCCCAGGGCAGGTACAGCACAGGGTTAGATAGAGAGTAAAGCTCCCTCTACACTGTCCCATCAAACTCTCCCAGGCAGGTACAGCACGGGTTAGATACAGAGTTAAGCTCCCTCTACACTGTCCCATCAAACACTCCCAGGGCAGGTACAGCACGGGTTAGATACAGAGTAAAGCTCCCTCTACACTTTCCCATCAAACACTCCCAGGGCAGGTACAGCACGGGTTAGATACAGAGTAAAGCTCCTTCGACACGGTCCCATCAAACACTCCCAGGGCAGGTACAGAACGGGTTAGATACAGAGTAAAGCTCCCTCTACACTGTCGCATCAAACACTCCCAGGGCAGCTACAGAACGGGTTAGATACAGAGTAAAGCTCCCTCTACACTGTCCCATCAAACACTCCCAGGGCAGGTACAGCACGGGTTAGATACAGAGTAAAGCTCCCTCTACACTGTCCCATCAAACACTCCCAGGGCAGGTACAGCACGGGTTAGATAGAGAGTGAAGCTCCCTCTACACTGTCCCATCAAACACTCCCAGGGCAGGTACAGCAGAGGGTAAGATACAGAGTAAAGCTCCTTCGACATTGTCCCATCAAACACTCCCAGGACAGGTACAGCACGGGTTAGATACAGAATAAAGCTCCATCTACACTGTCCCATCAAACACTCCCAGGGCAGGTACAGCACAGGGTTAGATACAGAGTGAAGCTCCCTCTACACTGTCCCGTCAAACATTCCCAGGGCAGGTACAGCACGGGTTAGATACAGAGTAAAGCTCCCTCTACACTGTCCCATCTAACACTCCCAGGGCAGGTACAGCACAGGGTTAGATACTGAGTAAAGCTCCCTGTACACTGTCCCACCAAACACTCCCAGGGCAGGTACAGCACGGGTTAGATACAGAGTAAAGCTCCCTCTACACTGTCCCATCAAACACTCCCAGGGCAGTTGCAGCACAGGGTTGGATACAGAGTAAATCTTCCTCTGCACCGTCACATCAAACACTCCCAGGGCAGGTACAGCACGAGTTAGATGCAGAGTAAAGCTCCCTCTACACTGTCCCATCAAACACTCCCAGGGCAGGTACAGCACAGGGTTAGATACAGAGTAAAGCTCACTCTACACTGTCCCATCAAACACTCCCAGGGCAGGTACAGCACGAGTTAGATACAGAGAAAAGCTCCCTCTACACTGTCCCATCAAACACTCCCAGGGCAGGTACAGCACGAGTTAGATACAGAGAAAAGCTCCCTCTACACTGTCCCATCAAACACTCCCAGGGCAGGTACAGCACAGGGTTAGATACTGAGTAAAGCTCCCTCGACACTGTCCCATCAAACACTCCCAGGGCAGGTACAGCACGGGTTAGATACAGAGTAAAGCTCCCTCTACACTGTCCCATCAAACACTCCCAGGGCAGTTACAGCACAGGTTTGGATACAGAGTAAATCTTCCTCTGCACTGTCCCATCAAACACTCCCAGGGCAGGTACAGCACGAGTTAGATACAGAGTAAAGCTCACTCTACACTGTCCCATCAAACACTCCCAGGGCAGGTACAGCACGAGTTAGATACAGAGAAAAGCTCCCTCTACACTGTCCCATCAAACACTCCCAGGGCAGGTACAGCACGAGTTAGATACAGAGAAAAGCTCCCTCTACACTGTCCCATCAAACACTCCCAGGGCAGGTACAGCACAGGGTTAGATTCAGAGTAAAGCTCCCTCTACACTGTCCCATCAAACTCTCCCAGGCAGGTACAGCACGGGTTAGATACAGAGTAAAGGTCCCTGTACACTGTCCCATCAAACACTCACAGGGCAGGTACAGCACGGGTTAGATACAGAGTAAAGATCCCTCTACACTGTCCCATCAAACATTCCCAGGGCAGGTACAGCACAGGTTAGATACAGAGTGAAGCTCCCTCTGCACTGTCCCATCAAACACTCGCAGGGCAGGTACAGCACGGGTTAGATACAGAGTAAAGCTCCCTCTACACTTTCCCATCAAACACTCCCAGGACAGGTACAGCATATGTTAGATACAGAGTAAATCTCCCTCTACACTGTCCCATCAAACACTCCCAGGGCAGGTACAGCACGGGTTAGATACAGATTAAAGCTCCTTCGACACTGTCCCATCAAACACTCCCAGGGCAGGTACAGCACGGGTTAGATACAGAGTAAAGCTCCCTCTACACTGTCCCATCAAACACTCCCAGGGCAGTTACAGCACGGGTTAGATACAGAGTAAAGCTCCCTCTACACTGTCCCATCAAACACTCCCAGGGCAGGTACAGCACAGGGTTTGATACAGAGTAACGCTCCCTCTATACTGGCCCATCAAACACTCCCAGGGCAGGTACAGCACGGGTTAGATACAGACTTAAGCTCCCTCTGCACTGTCCCATCAAACACTCCCAGGGCAGGTACAGCATGGGTTAGATACAGAGTAAAGCTCCCTCTACACTGTCCCATCAAACACTCCCAGGGCAGGTACAGCACGGGTTAGATACAGAGTAAAGCTCCCTCTACACTGTCCCATCAAACACTCCCAGGGCAGGTACAGCATGGGTTAGATACAGAGTAAAGCTCCCTCCACACTGTCCCATCAAACACTCCCAGGGCAGGTACAGCACGGGTTAGATACAGTGTAAAGCTCCCTCTACACTGTCCCATCAAACACTCCCAGGGCAGGTACAGCACGGGTTAGATACAGAGTAAAGCTCCCTCTGCACTGTCGCATCAAACACTCCCAGGGCAGTTACAGCACGGGTTAGATACAGAGTAAAGCTCCCTCTGCACTGTCCCATCAAACACTCCCAGGGCAGGTACAGCACAGGGTTAGATACAGAGTAAAGCTCCCTCTACACTGTCCCATCAAACACTCCCAGGGCAGGTACAGCACAGGGTTAGATACAGAGTAAAGCTCCCTCTACACTGTCCCATCAAACACTCCCAGGGCAGGTACAGTATGGGTTAGATGCAGAGTAAAGCTCCCTCTACACTGTCCCATCAAACACTCTCAGGGCAGGTACAGCACAGGGTTAGAAACAGAGTAATGCTCCCTTTACACTGTCCCATCAAACACTTTCAGGGCAGGTACAGCACAGGGTTAGATACAGAGTAAAGCTCCCTCTACACTGTCCCATCAAACACTCCCAGGGCAGGTACAGCACAGGGTTAGATACAGAGTAAAGCTCCCTCTACACTGTCCCATCAAACACTCCCAGGGCAGGTACAGCACAGGGTTAGATACAGAGTAAAGCTCCCTCTACACTGTCCCATCAAACACTCCCAGGGCAGGTACAGCACGGGTTAGATACAGAGTAAAGCTCCCTCTACACTGTCCCATCAAACACTCCCAGGGCACGTACAGCGCGGGTTAGATACAGAGTAAAGCTCCCTCTACACTGTCCCATCAAAAACTCCCAGGGCAGGTACAGCACAGGGTTAGATACTGAGTAAAGCTCCCTCTACACTGTCCCATCAAACACTCCCAGGGCAGGACAGCACGGGTTAGATACAGAGTAAAGCTCCCTCTACAATGTCACATCAAACACTCCCAGGGCAGGTACAGCACGGTTTAGATACAGAGTAAAGCTCCCTCTACACTGTCCCATCAAACACTCCCAAGGCAGGTGCAGCACAGAGTTAGATACTGAGTAAACCTCCCTCTACACTGTCCCATCAAGCACTTCCAGGGCAGGTACAGCACGGGTTAGATACAGAGTAAAGCTCCCTCTGCACTATCCCATCAAACGCTCCCAAGGCAGGTACAGCACGGGTTAGATACAGAGTAAAGCTCCCTCTACACTGTCCCATCAAACACACCCAGGGCAGGTACAGCAGAGGGTTAGATACAGAGTAAAGCTCCCTCTACACTGTCCCATCAAACACTCCCAGGGCAGGTACAGCACAGGGTTAGATACAGAGTAAAGCTCCCTCTACACTGTCCCATCAAACACTCCCAGGGCAGGTACAGCACGGGTTAGATACAGACTTAAGCTCCCTCTACACTGTCCCATCAAACACTCCCAGGGCAGGTACAGCACGGGTTAGATACAGAGTAAAGCTCCCTCTACACTGTCCCATCAAACACTCCCAGGGCAGGTACAGCACCGGTTAGATACAGAGTAAAGCTCCTTCGACACTGTCCCATCAAACACTCCCAGGGCAGGTACAGCACGGGTCAGATACAGAGTAAAGCTCCCTCTACACTGTCCCATCAAACACTCCCAGGGCAGGTACAGCACGGGTTAGATACAGAGTAAAGCTCCATCTACACTGTCCCATCAAACACTCCCAGGGCAGGTACAGCACGGGTTAGATACAGAGTAAAGCTCCCTCTGCACTGTCCCATCAAACACTCCCAGGGCAGGTACAGCACAGGGTTAGATACAGAGTAAAGCTCCCTCTACACTGTATCGTCAAACACTCCCAGGGCAGGTACAGCACGGGTTCGATACAGAGTAAAGCTTCCTCCACACTGTCCCATCAAACACTCCCAGGGCAGTTACAGCACGGGTTAGATACAGAGTAAAGCTCCCTCTGCACTGTCCCTTCAAACACTCCCAGGGCAGGTACAGCACAGGGTTAGATACAGAGTAAAGCTCCCTCTACACTGTCCCATCAAACACTCCCAGGGCAGGTACAGCACTGGTTAGATACAGACTTAAGCTCCCTCTACACTGTCCCATCAAACACTCCCAGGGCAGGTACAGCACAGGGTTAGATACAGAGTAAAGCTCCCTCTACACTGTCCCATCAAACACTCCCAGGGCAGGTACAGCACGGGTTAGATACAGACTTAAGCTCCCTCTACACTGTCCCATCAAACACTCCCAGGGCAGGTACAGCATGGGTTAGATACAGAGTAAAGCTCCCTCTACACTGTCCCATCAAAAACTCCCAGGGCAGTTACAGCACGGGTTAGATACAGAGTAAAGCTCCCTCTACACTGTCCCATCAAACACTCCCTGGGCAGGTACAGCATGGTTAGATACAGAGTAAAGCTCCCTCTACACTGTCCCATCAAACACTCCCAGGGCAGGTACAGCACGGGTTAGATACAGTGTAAAGCTCCCTCTACACTGTCCCATCAAACACTCCCAGGGCAGGTACAGCACGGGTTAGATACAGTGTAAAGCTCCCTCTACACTGTCCCATCAAACACTCCCAGGGCAGTTACAGCACGAGTTAGATACAGAGTAAAGCTCCCTCTACACTGTCCCATCAAACACTCCCAGGGCAGGTACAGCACGGGTTAGATACAGTGTAAAGCTCCCTCTACACTGTCCCATCAAACACTCCCAGGGCAGGTACAGCACGGGTTAGATACAGAGTAAAGCTCCCTCTGCACTGTCGCATCAAACACTCCCAGGGCAGTTACAGCACGGGTTAGATACAGAGTAAAGCTCCCTCTGCACTGTCCCATCAAACACTCCCAGGGCAGGTACAGCACAGGGTTAGATACAGAGTAAAGCTCCCTCTACACTGTCCCATCAAACACTCCCAGGGCAGGGACAGCACGGGTTAGATACAGAGTAAAGCTCCCCCTACACTGTCCCATCAAACACTCCCAGGGCAGGTACAGCACAGGGTTAGATACAGAGTAAAGCTCCCTCTACACTGTCCCATCAAACACTCCCAGGGCAGGTACAGTATGGGTTAGATGCAGAGTAAAGCTCCCTCTACACTGTCCCATCAAACACTCTCAGGGCAGGTACAGCACAGGGTTAGAAACAGAGTAATGCTCCCTTTACACTGTCCCATCAAACACTCCCAGGGCAGGTACAGCACAGGGTTAGATACAGAGTAAAGCTCCCTCTACACTGTCCCATCAAACACTCCCAGGGCAGGTGCAGCACGGGTTAGATACAGAGTAAAGCTCCCTCTACACTGTCCCATCAAACACTCTCAGGGCAGGTACAGCACAGGGTTAGAAACAGAGTAATGCTCCCTTTACACTGTCCCATCAAACACTCCCAGGGCAGGTACAGCACGGGTTAGATACAGACTTAAGCTCCCTCTACACTGTCCCATCAAACACTCCCAGGGCAGGTACAGCACGGGTTAGATACAGAGTAAAGCTCCCTCTACACTGTCCCATCAAACACTCCCAGGGCAGGTACAGCACCGGTTAGATAGAGAGTAAAGCTCCTTCGACACTGCCCCATCAAACACTCCCAGGGCAGGTACAGCACGGGTCAGATACAGAGTAAAGCTCCCTCTACACTGTCCCATCAAACACTCCCAGGGCAGGTACAGCACGGGTTAGATACAGAGTAAAGCTCCATCTACACTGTCCCATCAAACACTCCCATGGCAGGTACAGCACGGGTTAGATACAGAGTAAAGCTCCCTCTGCACTGTCCCATCAAACACTCCCAGGGCAGGTACAGCACAGGGTTAGATACAGAGTAAAGCTCCCTCTACACTGTATCGTCAAACACTCCCAGGGCAGGTACAGCACGGGTTCGATACAGAGTAAAGCTTCCTCCACACTGTCCCATCAAACACTCCCAGGGCAGTTACAGCACGGGTTAGATACAGAGTAAAGCTCCCTCTGCACTGTCCCATCAAACACTCCCAGGGCAGGTACAGCACAGGGTTAGATACAGAGTAAAGCTCCCTCTACACTGTCCCATCAAACACTCCCAGGGCAGGTACAGCACTGGTTAGATACAGACTTAAGCTCCCTCTACACTGTCCCATCAAACACTCCCAGGGCAGGCACAGCACAGGGTTAGATACAGAGTAAAGCTCCCTCTACACTGTCCCATCAAACACTCCCAGGGCAGGTACAGCACGGGTTAGATACAGACTTAAGCTCCCTCTACACTGTCCCATCAAACACTCCCAGGGCAGGTACAGCACAGGGTTAGATACAGAGTAAAGCTCCCTCTACACTGTCCCATCAAACACTCCCAGGGCAGGTACAGCACGGGTTAGATACAGACTTAAGCTCCCTCTACACTGTCCCATCAAACACTCCCAGGGCAGGTACAGCATGGGTTAGATACAGAGTAAAGCTCCCTCTACACTGTCCCATCAAACACTCCCAGGGCAGTTACAGCACGGGTTAGATACAGAGTAAAGCTCCCTCTACACTGTCCCATCAAACACTCCCAGGGCAGGTACAGCATGGTTAGATACAGAGTAAAGCTCCCTCTACACTGTCCCATCAAACACTCCCAGGGCAGGTACAGCACGGGTTAGATACAGAGTAAAGCTCCCTCTACACTGTCCCATCAAACACTCCCAGGGCAGGTACAGCACAGGTTAGATACAGTGTAAAGCTCCCTCTACACTGTCCCATCAAACACTCCCAGGGCAGTTACAGCACGAGTTAGATACAGAGTAAAGCTCCCTCTACACTGTCCCATCAAACACTCCCAGGGCAGGTACAGCACGGGTTAGATACAGAGTAAAGCTCCCTCTGCACTGTCGCATCAAACACTCCCAGGGCAGTGACAGCACGGGTTAGATACAGAGTAAAGCTCCCTCTGCACTGTCCCATCAAACACTCCCAGGGCAGGTACAGCACAGGGTTAGATACAGAGTAAAGCTCCCTCTACACTGTCCCATCAAACACTCCCAGGGCAGGGACAGCACGGGTTAGATACAGAGTAAAGCTCCCTCTACACTGTCCCATCAAACACTCCCAGGGCAGGTACAGCACAGGGTTAGATACAGAGTAAAGCTCCCTCTACACTGTCCCATCAAACACTCTCAGGGCAGGTACAGCACAGGGTTAGAAACAGAGTAATGCTCCCTTTACACTGTCCCATCAAACACTCCCAGGGCAGGTACAGCACAGGGTTAGATACAGAGTAAAGCTCCCTCTACACTGTCCCATCAAACACTCCCAGGGCAGGTACAGCACGGGTTAGATACAGACTTAACCTCCCTCTACACTGTCCCATCAAACACTCCCACGGCAGGTACAGCACGGGTTAGATACAGAGTAAAGCTCCCTCTACACTGTCCCATCAAACACTCCCAGGGCAGGTACAGCATGGGTTAGATACAGAGTAAAGCTCCCTCTACACTGTCCCATCAAACACTCCCAGGGCAGGTGCAGCACAGGTTAGATACAGAGTAAAGCTCCCTCTGCACTCTCCCATCAAACACTCCCAGGGCAGGTACAGCACAGGTTTAGATACTGAGTAAAGCTCCCTCTGCACTGTCCCATCAAACACTCCCAGGGCAGGTACAGCACGGGTTAGATACAGAGTAAAGCTCCCTCTACACTGTCCCATCAAACACTCCCAGGGTAGGTACAGCACGGGTTAGATACAGAGTAAAGCTCCCTCTGCACTGTCCCATCAAACACTCCCAGGGCAGGTGCAGCACAGGGTTAGATACAGAGTAAAGCTCCCTCTACACTGTCCCATCAAACTCTCCCAGGCAGGTACAGCACGGGTTAGATACAGAGTTAAGCTCCCTCTACACTGTCCCATCAAACTCTCCCAGGCAGGTACAGCACGGGTTAGATACAGAGTAAAGCTCCCTCTACACTGTCCCATCAAACACTCCCAGGGCAGGTACAGCACAGGGTTAGATACTGAGTAAAGCTCCCTCTACCCTGTCCCATCAAACACTCCCACGGCAGGTACAGCACGGGTTAGATACAGAGTAAAGCTCCCTCTACACTTTCACATCAAACACTCCGACGGCAGGTTCAGCACGGGTTAGATACAGAGCAAAGCTCCCTCTACACTGTCCCATCAAACACTCCCAGGGCAGGTACAGCACGGGTTAGATACAGAGTAAAGCTCCCTCTACACTGTCCCATCAAACACTCCCAGGGCAGGTACAGCACGGGTTAGATACAGAGTAAAGCTCCCTCTACACTGTCCCATCAAACACTCCCAGGGCAGGTACAGCACAGCGTTAGATACTGAGTAAAGCTCCCTCTACACTGTCCCATCAAACACTCCCAGGGCAGGTACAGCACGGGTTAGATACAGAGTAAAGCTCCCTCTGCACTGTCCCATCAAACACTCCCAGGGCAGGTACAGCACAGGGTTAGATACAGAGTAAAGCTCCTTCGACACTGTCCCATCAAACACTCCCAGGACAGGTACAGCACGGGTTAGATACAGAGTAATGCTCCCTCTACACTGTCCCATCAAATACTCCCAGGGCTGGTACAGCATGGGTTAGATACAGAGTAAAGGTCCCTCTACACTGTCCCATCAAACACTCCCAGGGCAGGTACTGCACGTGTTAGTTACAGAGTTAAGCTCACTCTAAACTGTCCCATCAAACACTCCCAGGGCAGGGACAGCACGGGTTAGATACAGAGTAAAGCTCCCTCTGCACTGTCCCATCAAATACTCCCAGGGCAGGTACAGCACGGGTTAGATACAGAGTAAAGCTCCCTCTACACTGTCCCATCAAACACTCCCAGGGCAGGTACAGCACAGGGTTAGATACAGAGTAAAGCTCCCTCTACACTGTCCCATCAAACACTCCCAGGGCAGGTACAGTATGGGTTAGATACAGAGTAAAGCTCCCTCTACACTGTCCAATCAAACACTCTCAGGGCAGGTACAGCACAGGGTTAGAAACAGAGTAATGCTCCCTCTACACTGTCCAATCAAACACTCCCAGGGCAGGTACATAGATACATAGATACATAGAAGATAGGAGCAGGAGTAGGCCATTCGGCCCTTCGTGCCTGCTCCGCCATTCGATGAGATCATGGCTGATCCTTTAATTCAGTATCCCGTCCCCGCCTTCTCTCCGTAACCCTTAACCCCTTTTGCCCGTAGAAATATATCTAATTCCCTCTTAAATATATTTAATGAGCTGGCGTACACTGCCCTCTGTGGCAATGAGTTCCACAGGTTCACCACTCTCTGAGTGAAGAAATTCCCCCTCATCTCTGTCCTAAATGGTTTAGCCCTTATCCTTAAATTATGTCCTCTAGTTCTGTTCTCACCCGCCAAGGGAAACATTCC
The DNA here is from genome assembly GCF_052327205.1 of Somniosus microcephalus. Taxonomy (NCBI): domain Eukaryota; kingdom Metazoa; phylum Chordata; class Chondrichthyes; order Squaliformes; family Somniosidae; genus Somniosus; species Somniosus microcephalus. Next base: position 159,556 of record NW_028225769.1, read on the forward strand.
TTCTGCATCCAGTCTGTCTAGACCTGTCAGAATTTTATACACTTCTATGAGGTCCCCTCTCAATCTTCTAAACTCCAGTGTGTACATCCCTAAACTACATAGTCTCTCCTCATAGGTCATTCCCGCCATTCCTGGTTTCAGCCTGGTGAATCGCCGCTGCACCCCCTCCATGGCAAGAACATCCTTCCTCAGATGAGGCGACCAAAACTGTACACAGTACTCGAGGTGTGGTCTCACCAGTGCCCTGTACAGCTGCAGCAAGGTATCCCTGTTCCTGTATTCTAACCCTTTTGCTATGAAGGCCAGCATACCGTTTGCCTTCTTGACCGCCTGTTGCACCTGCATGCTCGCCTTCAGTGACTGGTGTACAAGAACACCCAGGTCTCTCTGTACTTCCCCCTCTCCCAATCTATTGCCATTTAAATAATAATTTGCCCTCCCGTTCCTGCACCCAAGGTGGATAACTTCGCACTTGTCCACATTATAGTGCATCTGCCATTTATCCGCCCAATCGCCCAGTCTGTCCAAATCGCTCTGGAGCTTCCTGGTCTCTTCCTCTGAGCCCACCCCCCCTCCTAGTTTAGTGTCGTCTGCAAATTTGGAAATGCTGCATCCGACTCCCTGATCCAGGTCATTAATGTAAATTGTGAACAGCTGGGGGCCCAGGACAGATCCCTGTGGTACCCCACTTGTTACTGCCTGCCATTCAGAAAATGAGCCGTTTATTCCAACTCTCTGTTTTCTATCTGACAGCCAGTTCCCTATCCACGCCAAAACTTTCCCCTTTATCCCATGAGCCTCAATTTTCCATGCTAATCTTTTATGTGGGACCTTATCGAAGGCCTTTTGGAAGTCCAGGTACACCACATCTACTGGCTCTCCCCCATCTATTCTACCAGTTACTCCCTCAAAAAATTCCAATAGATTAGTCAAGCACGATTTACCCTTTGTAAATCCATGTTGACTCTGTCCTATCCTGTCCCCATTTGCTAAGTGCTCCGCTATTTCATCCTTAATGATGGACTCCAGCATTTTGCCCACAACTGATGTAAGGCTTACAGGTCTGTAATTACCTGCTTTTTCCCTACCCCCCTTTTTGAATAGTGGGGTAACGTTAGCTACCCTCCAATCCATCGGCACTGTTCCCGAGTCTAATGAATTCTGAAAAATCATCCTTAGTGCATCCGCTATCTCTAGGGCCACCTCCTTCAGTACCCTAGGATGCATGTTATCAGGCCCTGGGGATTTGTCCACCTTCAATCCCTTTAGCTTCCTTAACACCATATCCTTAGAGATATTGATTTGCGTCAGTTCCTCCTTTGCCAATGTCCCTATTTTTCCCGATATCCCAGGGAGGTTTTTTGTGTCTTCCTTCGTAAAGACTGACCCAAAGTATGCATTTAGTTGATCTGCCATTTCCTTATTTCCCATTATATATTCCCCCGTATCTGACTGCAATGGACCAACTTTGGTTTTCACCAGTCTTTTCCTTTTGATATATTTATAAAAGCTTTTGGAGTTAGTTTTTATATTTTCCGCCAGCTTGTTTTCGTAAGCTATTTTGCCCCTCTTGATCATGCCCTTTGCCCTCCTTTGCTCTATCTTAAACTGTTCCCAATCTTCCGCTCTGGCGCTTTTTTTGGCTATTTTATACGCCCTATCTTTGGATTTTATGCTGTCTCTAATTTCCCCTGTTATCCACGGTTGAGTCACCTTTTTAGATTTCCTTTTATGCCAGATTGGTATAAACAATTTTTGCAATTTTGTCATTCTATCTTTAAATGTTTGCCATTGTTTATCTACCTCCAGTCCTCCCAGGAACGTTGTCCAATCAGACCTACTCAGTTCCCGTCTCATGGCATCATAATTCCCCTTGTTTAAATTCAGGACCTTAGTCTCTGAGTCAATTTCTTCGCTCTCCATTTCGAGTGAGAAATCGATCATGTTATGATCGCTCTGACCCAAGGGTCCCCGTACAACAAGATTACTGATTAGTCCCTTCTCATTGCACAGTACCCAGTCCAATATAGCCTGTTCCCGAGTTGGTTCCTCAACATATTGATCCAGATAACCATCCCTTAAACACTCAAGGAATTCCTCCTCCTCATTATTTTTACTGATTAGGCTAGTCCAATCTATATGTAAGTTAAAGTCACCTATGATGACAGCTGTGCTCTTATTGCACGCTTCTCTAATTTCCCTCGTGATGCCCTCCCTAACCTCTATTTTACTATTTGGAGGCCTATATACCACTCCTATTAATGTTTTTCGCCCCTCGCTATTTCTTAGCTCCACCCATATAGATTCTGTATTAACTGAGTTAATATCCTTCTTTTCAATTGCATTTATCCCCTCTTTTACTAGCAATGCTACCCCTCCTCCCTTTCTTTTTTGTCGATCCTTCCTAAATACTGAATACCCCTGTATGTTAAGCTCCCAGCCCTGCTCACCCTGCAACCATGTTTCCGTAATCCCAATTAGATCATAATTATTAACCTCTACTTCCACAGCTAATTCATCTACCTTGTTCCTGATGCTTCTCGCATTAAGGTATAAAACCCCACAGCACAGGGTTAGATACAGAGTAAAGCTCCCTCTACACTGTCCCATCAAACACTTCCAGGGCAGGTACAGCACGGGTTAGATACAGAGTAAAGCTCCCTCTACACTGTCCCATCAAACACTCCCAGAGCAGGTACAGCACGGGTTAGATACAGAGTAAAGCTCCCTCTGCACTGTCCCATCAAACACTCCCAGGGCAGGTACAGCGCGGGTTAGATACAGAGTAAAGCTCCCTCTGCACTGTCCCATCAAAAACTCCCAGGGCAGGTACAGCACAGGGTTAGATACTGAGTAAAGCTCCTTCTACACTGTCCCATCAAACACTCCCAGGGTAGGTACAGCACGGGTTAGATACAAAGTAATGCTCCCTCTATACTGTCCCATCAAACACTCCCAGGGCAGGTCCAGCACGGGTTAGATACAGCGTAAAGTTCCCTCTGCACTGTCCCAGCAAACACTCCCAGGGCAGGTACAGCACGGGTTAGATACAGAGTAAAGCTCCCTCGACACTGTCCCATCAAACACTCCCAGGGCAGGTACAGCACGAGTTAGATACAGAGTAAATCTCCCTCTACACTGTCCCATCAAGCACTTCCAGGGCAGGTACAGCACGGGTTAGATACAGAGTAAAGCTCCCTCTACACTGTCCGATCAAACGCTCCCTCTACACTGTCCGATCAAACGCTCCCAAGGCAGGTACAGCACGGGTTAGATACAGAGTAAAGCTCCCTCTACACTGTCCCATCAAACACACCCAGGGCAGGTACAGCAGAGGGTTAGATACAGAGTAAAGCTCCCTCTACACTGTCCCATCAAACACTCCCAGGGCAGGTACAGCACAGGGTTAGATACAGAGTAAAGCTCCCTCTACACTGTCCCATCAAACACTCCCAGGGCAGGTACAGCACGGGTTAGATACAGACTTAAGCTCCCTCTACACTGTCCCATCAAACACTCCCAGGGCAGGTACAGCACAGGGTTAGATACAGAGTAAAGCTCCCTCTACACTGTCCCATCAAACACTCCCAGGGCAGGTACAGCACGGGTTAGATACAGACTTAAGCTCCCTCTACACTGTCCCATCAAACACTCCCAGGGCAGGTACAGCACGGGTTAGATACAGAGTAAAGCTCCCTCTACACTGTCCCATCAAACACTCCCAGGGCAGGTACAGCACCGGTTAGATACAGAGTAAAGCTCCTTCGACACTGTCCCATCAAACACTCCCAGGGCAGGTACAGCACGGGTCAGATACAGAGTAAAGCTCCCTCTACACTGTCCCATCAAACACTCCCAGGGCAGGTACAGCACGGGTTAGATCCAGAGAAAAGCTCCATCTACACTGTCCCATCAAACACTCCCAGGGCAGGTACAGCACGGGTTAGGTACAGAGTAAAGCTCCCTCTACACTGTCCCATCAAACACTCCCAGGGCAGGTACAGCACGGATTAGATACAGAGTAAAGCTCCCTCTACACTGTCCCATCAAACACTCCCAGGGCAGGTACAGCACAGGTTTAGATACAGAGTAAAGCTCCCTCTACACTGTATCGTCAAACACTCCCAGGGCAGGTACAGCACGGGTTCGATACAGAGTAAAGCTTCCTCTACACTGTCCCATCAAACACTCCCAGGGCAGTTACAGCACGGGTTAGATACAGAGTAAAGCTCCCTCTACACTGTCCCATCAAACACTCCCAGGGCAGGTACAGCACGGGTTAGATACAGACTTAAGCTCCCTCTACACTGTCCCATCAAACACTCCCAGGGCAGGTACAGCACGGGTTAGATACAGAGTAAAGCTCCCTCTACACTGTCCCATCAAACACTCCCAGGGCAGGGACAGCACGGGTTAGATACAGAGTAAAGCTCCTTCGACACTGTCCCATCAAACACTCCCACGGCAGGTACAGCACGGGTCAGATACAGAGTAAAGCTCCCTCTTCACTGTCCCATCAAACACTCCCACGGCAGGTACAGCACGGGTTAGATACAGAGTAAAGCTCCCTCTACACTGTCCCATCAAACACTCCCAGGGCAGGTCCAGCACGGGTTAGATACAGTGTAGAGCTCCCTCTACACTGTCTCATCAAACACTCCCAGGGCAGGGACAGCACGGGTTAGATACAGAGTAAAGCTCCCTCTACACTGTCCCATCAAACACTCCCAGGGCAGGTACAGCACAGGGTTAGATACAGAGTAAAGCTCCCTCTACACTGTTCAATCAAACACTCCCAGGGCAGGTACAGCACAGGTTAGATACAGAGTAGAGCTCCCTCTACACTGTCCCATCAAACACTCCCAGGGCAGGTCCAGCACGGGTTAGATACAGCGTAAAGTTCCCTCTACACTGTCCCAGCAAACACTCCCAGGGCAGGTACAGCACGGGTTAGAAACAGAGTAAAGCTCCCTCTACACTGTCCCATCAAACACTCCCAGGGCAGGTACAGCACGAGTTAGATACAGAGTAAATCTCCCTCTACACTGTCCCATCAAACACTCCCAGGGCAGGGACAGCACGGGTTAGATACAGAGTAAAGCTCCCTCAACACTGTCCCATCAAACACTCCCAGGGCAGGTACAGCACAGAGTTAGATACTGAGTAAACCTCCCTCTACACTGTCCCATCAAGCACTTCCAGGGCAGGTACAGCACGGGTTAGATACAGAGTAAAGCTCCCTCTACACTGTCCGATCAAACGCTCCCTCGACACTGTCCGATCAAACGCTCCCAAGGCAGGTACAGCACGGGTTAGATACAGAGTAAAGCTCCCTCTGCACTGTCCCATCAAACACACCCAGGGCAGGTACAGCAGAGGGTTAGATACAGAGTAAAGCTCCCTCTACACTGTCCCATCAAACACTCCCAGGGCAGGTACAGCACAGGGTTAGATACAGAGTAAAGCTCCCTCTACACTGTCCCATCAAACACTCCCAGGGCAGGTACAGCACGGGTTAGATACAGACTTAAGCTCCCTCTACACTGTCCCATCAAACACTCCCAGGGCAGGTACAGCACGGGTTAGATACAGAGTAAAGCTCCCTCTACACTGTCCCATCAAACACTCCCAGGGCAGGTACAGCATGGGTTAGATACAGAGTAAAGCTCCCTCTACACTGTCCCATCAAACACTCCCAGGGCAGGTACAGCACGGGTTAGATACAGAGTAAAGCTCCCTCTACACTGTCCCATCAAACACTCCCAGGGCAGGTACAGCACCGGTTAGATACAGAGTAAAGCTCCTTCGACACTGTCCCATCAAACACTCCCAGGGCAGGTACAGCACGGGTCAGATACAGAGTAAAGCTCCCTCTACACTGTCCCATCAAACACTCCCAGGGCAGGTACAGCATGGGTTAGATCCAGAGTAAAGCTCCCTCTACACTGTCCCATCAAACACTCCCAGGGCAGGTACAGCACGGGTTAGATACAGAGTAAAGCTCGCTCTACACTGTCCCATCAAACACTCCCAGGGCAGGTACAGCACAGGTTTAGATACAGAGTAAAGCTCCCTCTACACTGTATCGTCAAACAATCCCAGGGCAGGTACAGCACGGGTTCGATACAGAGTAAAGCTTCCTCTACACTGTCCCATCAAACACTCCCAGGGCAGTTACAGCACGGGTTAGATACAGAGTAAAGCTCCGTCTACACTGTCCCATCAAACACTCCCAGGGCAGGTACAGCATGGGTTAGATACAGACTTAAGCTCCCTCTACACTGTCCCATCAAACACTCCCAGGGCAGGTACAGCACAGGGTTAGATACAGAGTAAAGCTCCCTCTACACTGTCCCATCAAACACTCCCAGGGCAGGTACAGCACGGGTTAGATACAGACTTAAGCTCCGTCTACACTGTCCCATCAAACACTCCCAGGGCAGGTACAGCACGGGTTAGATACAGAGTAAAGCTCCCTCTACACTGTCCCATCAAACACTCCCAGGGCAGGTACAGCACGGGTTAGATACAGAGTAAAGCTCCTTCGAGACTGTCCCATCAAACACTCCCACGGCAGGTACAGCACGGGTCAGATACAGAGTCAAGCTCCCTCTACACTGTCCTATTTCACTCTCCCAGGACAGGTATAGAATGGGTTAGATACAGAGTAAAGCTCCCTCTACACTGTCCCATCAAACACTCCCGGGGCAGGTACAGCACGGGTTAGATACAGAGTAAAGCTCCCTCTACACTGTCCCATCAAACACTCCCAGGGCAGGTACAGCACGGGTTAGATACAGTGTAGAGCTCCCTCTACACTGTCCCATCAAACACTCCCAGGGCAGGGACAGCACGGGTTAGATACAGAGTAAAGCTCCATCTACACTGTCCTATTTCACTCTCCCACGACAGGTATAGCATGGGTTAGATACAGAGTAAAGCTCCCTCTACACTGTCCCATCAGCACTCCCAGGGCAGGTACAGCACGGGTTAGATACAGTGTAGAGCTCCCTCTACACTGTCCCATCAAACACTCCCAGGGCAGGGACAGCACGGGTTAGATACAGAGTAAAGCTCCCTCTACACTGTCCCATCAAACACTCCCAGGGCAGGTACAGCACGGGTTAGATACAGAGTAAAGCTCCCTCTACACTGCCCCATCAAACACTCCCAGGGCAGGTACAGCACAGGTTAGATACAGAGTAGAGCTCCCTCTGCACTGTCCCATCAAACACTCCCAGTGCAGGTACAGCACGGTTAGATACAGAGTCAAGCTCCCTCTGCACTGTCCCATCAAACATTCCCAGGGCAGGTACAGCACGGGTTAGATACAGAGTAAAGGTCGCTCTACACTGTCCCATCAAACACTCACAGGGCAGTTACAGCACGGGTTAGATACAGAGTAAATCTCCCTCTACACTGTCCCATCAAACACTCCCAGGGCAGGTACAGCACAGGTTAGATACAGAGTGAAGCTCCCTCTACACTGTCCCATCAAACACTCCCAGGGCAGGTACAGCATGGGTTAGATACAGAGTAAAGCTCCCTCTACACTGTCCCATCAAACACTCCCAGGGCAGGGACAGCACGGGTTAGATACAGAGTAAAGCTCCCTCTACACTGTCCCATCAAACACTCCCAGGGCAGGTACAGCACAGGGTTAGATACTGAGTAAAGCTCCCTCTACCCTGTCGCATCAAACACTCCCACGGCAGGTACAGCACGGGTTAGATACAGAGTAAAGCTCCCTCTACACTTTCCCATCAAACACTCGCACGGCAGGTACAGCACGGGTTAGATACAGAGCAAAGCTCCCTCTGCACTGTCCCATCAAACACTCCCAGGGCAGGTACAGCACGGGTTAGATACAGAGTAAAGCTCCCTCTACACTGTCCCATCAAACACTCCCAGGGCAGGTACAGCACGGGTTAGCTCCAGAGCAAAGCTCCCTTTACACTGTCCCATCAAACACTCCCACGGCAGGTACAGCACGGGTTAGATACAGAGTAAAGCTCCCTCTACACTTTCCCATCAAACACGCCCACGGCAGGTACAGCACGGGTTAGATACAGAGCAAAGCTCCCTCTACACTGTCCCATCAAACACTCCCAGGGCAGGTACAGCACGGGTTAGATACAGAGTAAAGCTCCCTCTACACTGTCCCATCAAACACTCCCAGGGCAGGTACAGCACGGGTTAGATACAGAGCAAAGCTCCCTTTACACTGTCCCATCAAACACTCCCAGGGCAGGTACAGCACAGTGTCAGATACTGAGTAAAGCTCCCTCTACACTGTCCCATCAAACACTCCCAGGGCAGGTACAGCACGGGTTAGATACAGAGTAAAGCTCCCTCTGCACTGTCCCATCAAACACTCCCAGGGCAGGTACAGCACAGGGTTAGATACAGAGTAAAGCTCCCTCTACACTGTCCCATCAAACACTCCCAGGGCAGGTACAGCACGGGTCAGATACAGAGTTAAGCTCCCTTTACACTGTCCCATCAAACACTCCCAGGGCAGGTACAGCACGGGTTAGATACAGAGTAAAGCTCCCTCTACACTGTCCCATCAAACACTCCCAGGGCAGGTACAGCACGGGTCAGATACAGAGTTAAGCTCCCTTTACACTGTCCCATCAAACACTCCTAGGGCAGGTACAGCACGGGTTATATACTGAGTAAAGCTCCCTCTACACTGTCCCATCAAACACTCCCAGGGCAGGTACAGCACGGGTTAGATACAGAGTAAAGCTCCCTCTACACTGTCCCATCAAACACTCCCAGGGCAGGTACAGCACAGGGTTAGATACAGAGTAAAGCTCCCTCTACACTGTCCCATCAAACACTCACAGGGCAGGTACAGCACGGGTTAGATACAGAGTAAAGCTCCCTCTACACTGTCCCATCAAACACTCCCAGGGCAGGTACAGCACGGGTTAGATACAGAGTAAAGCTCCTTCGACACTATAGCATGAAACACTCCCAGGACAGGTACAGCACGGGTAAGATACAGAGTAAAGCTCCCTCTACACTGTCCCATCAAACACTCACAGGGCAGGTACAGCACGTGTTAGATACAGAGTTAAGCTCCCTCTAAACTGTCCCATCAAACACTCCCAGGGCAGGTACAGCACGGGTTAGATACAGAGTAAAGCTCCCTCTACACTGTCCTATATAACTCTCCCAGGACAGGTATAGCATGGGTTAGATACAGAGTAAAGCTCCCTCTACACTGTCCCATCCAGCACTCCCAGGGCAGGTACACCACGGCTTAGATACAGAGTAAAGCTCCCTCTACACAGTCCCATCAAACACTCCCGAGGCAGGTACAGCACGGGTTAGATACAGAGTAAAGCTCCCTCTACACTGTCCCATCAAACACTCCCAGGGCAGGTACAGCACGGGTTAGATACAGTGTAGAGCTCCCTCTACACTGTCCCATCAAACACTCCCAGGGCAGGGACAGCACGGGTTAGATACAGAGTAAAGCTCCCTCTACACTGTCCCATCAAACAATCACAGGGCAGGTACAGCACTGGTTAGATACAGGGTAAATCTCCCTCTACACTGTCCCATCAAACATTCCCAGGGCAGGTACAGCACGGGTTAGATACAGAGTAAAGGTCGCTCTACACTGTCCCATCAAACACTCACAGGGCAGGTACAGCACGGGTTAGATACAGAGTAAATCTCCCTCTACACTGTCCCATCAAACACTCCCAGGGCAGGTACAGCACAGGTTAGATACAGAGTGAAGCTCCCTCTACACTGTCCCATCAAACACTCGCAGGGCAGGTACAGCATGGGTTAGATACAGAGTAAAGCTCCCTCTACACTGCCCCATCAAACACTCCCAGGGCAGGTACAGCACGGGTTAGATACAGAGTAAAGCTCCCTCTACACTGTCCCATCAAACACTCCCAGGGCAGGTACAGCACGGGTTAGATACAGAGTAAAGCTCCCTCTACACTGTCCCATCAAACACTCCCAGGGCAGGTACAGCACGGGTTAGATACAGAGCAAAGCTCACTCTACACTGTCCCATCAAACACTCCCAGGGCAGGTACAGCACAGGGTTAGATACTGAGTAAAGCTCCCTCTACCCCGTCCCATCAAACACTCCCACGGCAGGTACAGCACGGGTTAGATACAGAGTAAAGCTCCCTCTACACTTTCACATCAAACACTCCCACAGCAGGTACAGCACGGGTTAGATACAGAGCAAAGCTCCCTCTACACTGTCCCATCAAACACTCCCAGGGCAGGTACAGCACGGGTTAGATACAGAGTAAAGCTCCCTCTACACTGTCCCATCAAACACTCCCAGGGCAGGTACAGCACGGGTTAGATACAGAGTAAAGCTCCCTCTACACTGTCCCATCAAACACTCCCAGGGCAGGTACAGCACAGTGTTAGATACTGAGTAAAGCTCCCTCTACACTGTCCCATCAAACACTCCCAGGGCAGGTACAGCACGGGTTAGATACAGAGTAAAGCTCCCTCTGCACTGTCCCATCAAACACTCCCAGGGCAGGTACAGCGCAGGGTTAGATACAGAGTTAAGCTCCCTTTACACTGTCCCATCAAACACTCCCAGGGCAGGTACAGCACGGGTTAGATACAGAGTAAAGCTCCCTCGACACTGTCCCATCAAACACTCCCAGGGCAGGTACAGCACGGGTTAGATACAGAGTAAAGCTCCCTCTACACTGTCCCATCAAACACTCCCAGGGCAGGTACAGCACGGGTTAGATACAGAGTAAAGCTCCCTCGACACTGTCCCATCAAACACTCCCAGGGCAGGTACAGCACGGGTTAGATACAGAGTAAAGCTCCCTCTACACTGTCCCATCAAACACTCCCAGGGCAGGTACAGCACAGTGTTAGATACTGAGTAAAGCTCCCTCTACACTGTCCCATTAAACACTCCCAGGGCAGGTACAGCACGGGTTAGATACAGAGTTAAGCTCCCTCTGCTCTGTCCCATCAAACACTCCCAGGGCAGGTACAGCACAGGGTTAGATACAGAGTAAAGCTCCCTGTACACTGTCCCATCAAACACTCCCAGGGCAGGTACAGCACGGGTTAGATACAGAGTAAAGCTCCCTCTACACTGTCCCATCAAACACTCCCAGGGCAGGTACAGCACAGGTTAGATACAGAGTAAAGCTCCTTCGACACTGTCCCATCAAACACTCCCAGGACAGGTAAAGCACGGGTTAGATACAGAGTAAAGCTCCCTCGACACTGTCCCATCAAACACTCCTAGGGCAGGTACAGCGCGGGTTATATACTGAGTAAAGCTCCCTCTACACTGTCCCATCAA